>NW_026562537.1:220000-402143 GCF_027474105.1 Poeciliopsis prolifica
AGAAATTTTCAAGTTGTTGGTAGAAAATGTCTGAGATTAATCTTAGAACTTCAGAGTTTCCTAGCGGACGTTTACTCTAGTTTTTTATACATATTTTTATCTACAATGTGCCTGATGTTCCGTTGTATTTTGCAGATGAATTAGTCATTGGTGCTCTGCCATCAGAACCACAGTTCTGGACTGCAAACACAAAAGTCAGTGCAGAAATTGTTGGTTTCGGACTTGATGAAAGTTTCCCTGCTAGAATGAATTTGACCCAGCAGACCCTTTGTGGTGAAGTCATCACATCAGATTTTCTTTAAATGAATTTGATATAAATATTAATCTGGTGAGTAAATGATGCTAAAATGCCTGCTAGTTCTCCCAAATGAAAGTTATCAAAATGTAATTATCTTATGAACTAATCAGAACTTCATCAGAGCCTCTAATCTTACAGGATCCATCAAATTCAAGGGTTAATGTATTTACCTGTGATGAAAAGTGAGCAGCTTTCTCCTCATTTAGCCCTGAGGGACAAACAGAAAAACCCTTTTTAGTTCAGGGAAAACATAATTTAACATTTAATTTAAAATGAAGTCAGTTGGAGTTTGAAACTAGAACCTAATGTGAGCAGGTCCTCCTTGACTTGCTCAGAGTCGTCAGGTTTTTCTTCAGAGCCCCTGAGGAGAAAACAGCAGAGTCACTTTAACAGCTTCAAGATAAAAGCATGAATGGAAACATCTAACTAACTGGAAAAATCTTAACATTCAATAACCAAAACTTCAACTTTACTCACAAACCAGCCAAGTGAATTAGCGCTTTAGTATTCACATGGGAAAATTGATTTAGGGAAAGCTATGTGCACTAAATGTTTTCAAACTAGCAAAAGTCCGAATGAAAAATTTGCTCCGACATTAGTGGCTTAGTAGAAGTGTCCACACCACTCCTGAAAGGATGAAAAGAACCCAAAAAACAAAGCCTCTGTAGACTGTTGACCGCTATTGTAGCTTGTTTGGAGGGGTTGTCGGGTAAAATCTCTTCCCTCTGGAAATAATTTATCAAAATAGCTTCCTGTTAAGTTTTTCCCACCTTGAGGAACCAGCAGGATGCTCTTCATCAGGTTCCTCAGCGGGCCGGCGCTCATCCCGTGTTCCCCTGCAAATTCTGTCAGCTGCTGCACGAATCTGTCTGTCTGAACACACACACACACACACACACACACACACACACACACACACACACACACACACACACACACAAAGGGAAAAGCAGCATTTTACGGCAGTTGACTTATCAAAGCTCAGAGTCTCATTTCTTTTCCACTCACCTCTTTCGGGTCCAGGAGGAACTGGAACAGAATTTCAATCAGTCGACTAAACTGCTGCAGATATTTAAAAAATACATTTAAAAAACACATTACTTTGAGTAATTTAAACGTTCCTCGCCGTCTGTGTTTCTTGTTGCTACTGCATGTCGTCGTCAGGCCTAAACACTCTTATTTATATTTAATTACTCTAATGTTTCTGCTTTTATTCTACTAGTAGTTCAAGATATATATCTGTATTAAATACAGCTCTAATCTGTCTCATAATCATATTTATATTAAATGTTTTTCATAGTTAAGACTGCAAAAACAATTTTATTTGTCCATTTTTACTTTTACTTTGTTAATTATTATTATCATTTTGCATTGTAAAAAATTATAAACACTATTATTTTTATGGCTTTTTAAAACTTTTGATCAGACTATATTCAAACTCTCAAATGGCTTGTTGTTATAAAACACCATAACTGTTGTTTCTAAGCTTACAGACGTAAACAAACAGTACAGTTTATTTTAAAAATATATCTGAAATCTCAGCCAAATAAAATCTGATTTTACTTGAAATAATAATAAAAAATGCTATAGAAATAAATATTTCTTGTCTAATTATGTTTATTATTATATTTGTTATAAGTCTTTTACGTCTGCCTAATTTTTTTGACACTTTTTCATTTTGATTTTCTAAATAAATTTAATCTTCAATTGTTTTAATCTTTATTGAAATTCCTTGTGTCTGTAAAAATTGCACCCTAACTGTTTTAAATATTACCAACAGGTTCTGTTCAAGCTACATATTGACTGTCGAGATCTTTGGATTGAAATTATACACAAAAAGTAGGTTTAACTTTGCTAATTCAACACATTTTCACAAAGGGTCGTGTTTCTTTGGATTGAGTTTTCCTTTAATAGGTAAAAAAATAACAAATCTGTTGGAGAGTAAACAGTTTTTAAGAGCACTGCACATCTGTGATGGTTCAATGAGGAAAAAATGTGATAGAAAGTTGTAAAAAGGGCAAAGGTCAGCAGATCATCACATATGATCTGGTCATTTGAATTAAATTTCATGAGAAACATGACAACTGCTGAATATTTCATTCAGCAGCTGAAGAAATTTCAACAGCTGAAGAAAAATTGTTCTTTTATGCATTTAAACCTTTTATTAAAGGTTAGTTATCCAAATATTAAACATATAAAATTATAGGCGCTGATGAAACTCCTACGAGCATTTAAGATGTTTATAGATCCCCATAAATCTCGCCGGAAAACAGGAAAACTAGCTAAAATTCCTCGGTAAACAGCGCTTGTTTTTTACCTGCTCGTTAAATTTGTTCAGGTTCTGGAAGTCGGTACCGACAGAGTCCGGTAACGCGTCCTTAGCGAAGTGAAGCTGCATGTTTTCTTGCTTTATTCCTGAATAAACTCGATTCGCTGTTTTGGCTGCTGCTGCGCAGCTGATTCCAGGAGAGAACTTCCGGGTTCACGCGGGGTTACGCGCATGCGCAGAACGCGTTTGACCATCTGAAAGGAAAAGGAGCTGAAAAATCAGCAAAGCTACGTTTTACACGGATAAATCAGACTGAAAATCGATTAAAATACTGAAAATATTAGATTTTTACTTAAATGTTTTGTTTTAAAGTAAATATATTTATGAAAAAAATGAGTCTGTAATTATAAGGAAACTAAGACATATTAAAATACACTTAAAGTAACAACATTAAGTTACAAGTAACTTTCCGCCAAGATATAAAAGCTTATTTTAAGGACATAACTATTTGACATACTATAATGTTCATTTATAAGATATCTTCCTATAAGAATTTTATGATTGTGGATAAAAACACAACAAATAAAAAAACAAAAAGAAGAGGAAACTTCCTCCAAAAAAAAATCTAAAACATTGAAATCAATCTTAGCCACTTTCAGGAGAAAAATCTTAGAATTTTTTTAGTTTGAAATGTTTAAACAAAAATTGCAAGAAAATATTCCAAAATCTTGAGATTCAGATATGTAAAAAAAAAAAATTCTGAGGTTAATCTCAATATTTAGACATTTTTCTAGCAAATTTTCAACATTTCAAACTGAAATTTCAAAGTTTTTTCTGGGAAATTTCTGCTGCATTTTCGAAAACATTTTAGCAACTTTTTAAATTCAGAAAAAGATTTTTCGATAAATTTTATTAGATTAATCTTACAATTTCTGAATATCTTCTCCCAAACTCTTTTTTATCTCCAATGGCCCAAATACAAAACTAAATTAAGTTTCTAGTAAGAAAAGTTTATTTTAAATTCTTAAAAGTTCCCTGGCAGGTTATTTAGCCTATAAAATGTTTTTCTGTAATAAATTAGGCAAAAATTCTCAGAAAGATTTTGTGTTTTTGCAGTTTACAGATGTATTTTTCTTCAGCTGTTGAATGTGTTACTATCACTTTATATTTTTGTGTTTTTATGATGTAAAGCACCTGACCTGCCATGCTGCTGAAATGCACTATAAAAAAAAACTGGTTTGATTGATTTCTTTCACTTTTGGGTTGTTTACTTAAATAAAATAAATGTTTTTGCTGACAAAATCTGAAAAAGTTGAAGAGTTTGAATGTGTTTTTAAATTTAGGTTGAAACCTGTTGCTTCCAGAGCTGCAGATCTGCGTGAATGATGTTTTTTGTTGTTGTGTTTTTCTCTACTGGCGACATGTGGGAGGCGACATTTCCACCTTTAAAAGCCTGCGGCAGCCAGACATCCGTGTGGGACTCCAGATCCACCTCGGCTCGGTTCGGCTCACCAGGTCAACATCTTCCTCCTGCACACGTTTCAGCTGCGGATGCGCGCAACAACTGCGGATGGTTATGTAAGTAAAACCCGTGTCTGTCGTGTTTGTAACACTTTAACTCATCTGCTGGAGCTGCAGCGTCAGTTTTCTGCGTGTTGCGCGCAGGTTGGTTCCCCCTGTAATTCCTGCTCTGTGCACGTGTAAAGTTGGCAGGTCGCTCGACTTTGCCCCATGTGCGCAGATCAGACCCAGAACTGCTGCAGAGTCCGCTCAGGTAAGACCTTAAACATCATCTGGGAAAACTCTGAAGCAGCTCTGGAAGGTTTTGCATTTCCATTTCTTATCCCCAGACGTTTATTCGCGTGTTTCGCAGCTGTTAGCGGGTTTAGTGTCAGGAAAACTCCGCTGTTTTGCGTTCAAAGTGTTTGTTGTACAACCGCATCATGCATGGCCGGCTCACCCAGGACTGAGCTGCAGATATTTGACTCCTTCTTCATTTTGTGCCCTGAAATCTGTTTTAATACCCATCAGCGGCAGTTTTTTAGTAGAACATCAGATTTTTCTGCTGTATTTCTTTAAGAGTGTTTATTCTGCTTCCTTATTTCCTGGTTTTGGACATGCTCAGGTATTTGAACATGTACAGACGGTGGGGATTTTTTACTGGCTGAACTTCCTCCTGTTGCTCCTGTTATTAACCGGTGTTATTAAACAAGTTTTGGGTTTGAGATGAAGAAAAACGCGTTTTTATATATATATATTTTTAAATCACGGTATGTTCCAGGGAGATACCAATCGAGGCTGGAAGAAAACGGGAGGAGAAAGAAATACTGTGATTTCCTTGCAAGTTGCCAATTCAACCAATAAACAGTGGCAGAAACGTTTAATTCAGGAGATCCAGGCATCATTGTGGATAAAAATGATCTGAATAGAAAGATATCTACAGAACCCAGCATTGCATTGCCTTCAGATGAACTGCAATATTTGTTAAACTGTCTGTGAAAAACCAACCAAACCCTTTGAGAAACCAGTTTCCTCCTCACTTGTGGGGGCGCTGCACCAAGAATCACAGATAATAGAATCCTCTGAAGAAGACATTGAGCACAACTTCCTTCTTCACCAAATGAGACTAAAATGGAGGCGTCAGCTTTTGGTGGTTGGAAGATTTATCTTTATCTTTGGCTTAAATTTCTCCATTTCTCCTGCTCGCGCTAGGCTAGCATGAATGTTTTGGTTGAATTTACCCAGAATGCCCTGCGCTGTAGTCCACTTCCTGCTTTTGGAGCGATCTCTGGTCCACTTGATGTTCACATATGCATTCAACTGAACCAGAGTTCACTTCAACCGAACCCAGACCGCGTTTGGAGGTGAACTAGAAGGAGCTTTTTCTAAAAACATAAATATCTCGGTTTTTCTTACCAACATACATGTACTAACATATACTGCCACCTGCAGGTGGGAGGTAGCACTTCAATGTTTTTTACCTTTTATGCAGAAAGTTTGCAATAAACTCACACTCATACATTAAAAATTAGCAGATCCTTTGATTTCAAAGTCCATGAGCTTTTTTAATCCTGGTTAGGTCTGGACTTTGACTGGGCCGTTGAAACTTCTTGATTTGTTGTTGTGAATTTGTAAACATTGTCCTGTTGATATGACCCAGTTTGGACCAAAATCCACCCCAGAAGAAGAACACAGACGTCAGACAGCAGCATTATAATAATTAGTAGTAAATATAACAATTATAATTATTATTTATAGTTATTACAGTTGCAAATCAACACTTGCTTTTAAATTTCTGCTCATAAACGTTTAGCTTTTCCAAAAGTGTTTTAGTTTGTTTAATTTCCTTTTACGAGTGAGATGCTGTAGCGAGATCAGGGGTGTTCAAAGCGAGGTTCGGGGGCCATTTGTGCTCCCTACATATAACTTTTGAGGCCCCCTCGACTACAATTTGAGAATAAATTAGGACCAAACTATGACTTTTCAATTAAAATCTACATCAATTTAAAAATTACAGTGACCATCTGGTTTCCCTCTGTTGTCATGGTAAACATGACCACTAATTACGCCACTACTAAAACGTTGCTGACTACAGCAAGTTTTTAAAAATAAACATTCTGTTTTTATTGCTGAGAACAGATGAGATATGTTTTAGTTTTTAATCAGCAGAACACTTTAATATCATGCTATTATAATTCTGACTATTCGTTAAATTAAAATTTAAAAATGAGCCTATTTTTAAATAAAATAATAACAAGAACACATTCCCAAAGATCAAAGGCTTTGTTAAGTAGATTAAAGAAAATCTCATTTTTGTTTTTAGTTTTTCAAAGAGATGTTTTTTGTTTGTTTTGAGGCAGAGTGGATGTATTTGTATCCGTCGTGTCGGGACGGGACCTGCGGCGCTTGGCTGCGGGGCCGGTTCTGGACGGGAAGGGGCCATAAAGTAACGAGGGCCGTGGAATGCGGGCCCAGAGAAAGACCCGAGGGGCTCGGCTCCCCTTCACGCACACATGCACACCGTGCGGGGAGAGGCCGGTCCCTCCAGCAAAGCGGACCCTAATCTCTGGCCACCGCGCGGCTTTGATGTGATCCCCCGCGCCGCCGCCTCCTTGTCCTCCCTGACCCTGAGCGGTTGGCCCCTCGCTCTGCCCTGCGCTCTTTCTCTGCTGCTTTATTTCAACCTCTTTCTTTGTCACTAAAGATGCAGAGAAGTTATGCGCTGAGGATACAACGTTTCAGCTTCTCCTTGCAGTGGAAATGTTTGTTCGGTTTCAGCTCTGTAGGAAAACAATGAAACTCCTGACTCAAAACTGAAAAATGTGTCACAATAGAAGACTTTCATATCAGTTATTGATTAGTTGTTGTTTTAAATATCTGAAATACAGATAAATTGGTGGAATGACGTTTTCTGTTTTATCCAGTTTTCTCTCTATGTGGTTTTTATTTCTAAGCAGTTATACGGCAAAACCTTAAACCGCTGCTGCGCCAGTTACTCAGCAGGTTGTTGCTAGGTAACCGAAGTGTGAGAGATTGTCATTTCAGCCAGCTGAACCTGAACGCAGCATAAGCATCCAAGGCCTAGTCCAAGGCTTCCCAAACTTTTCCATGACTTGGCCTCCCAAAGAAATGAATCTCCTTTGGAAACCTGCAGACATGCTAGCAAATTTTCTGTTTATAATTATTTTGGGGAAAACAGAGATTTAGAGTCCCGTTGACTTTGACTAGGCCTCTAATCATCATTGTCTTGTACTTTTCAACTTTTTATTCTGAATAAAAAAGAAAAAACAGTTGAATTCCTAACAGGAAGTTGTGATTGTTTTGAAGCATTTGATTGGCTTACAGGTCTTAGCTTTGTGCTACACCGCCCTCTGTGGGTTTGGCATGTTTAGTACAGGATTCATGCTAAAAACTTTCCTGGGCGTATGACGCTATTTTTTTTTTCAACAATATAGTGAAGATATCTGTTGTTATAAAACTTGGCTATGTGGGTAAAATGCCCGAGACTTTAAAACATGAAGTTTTTAAAATATACCACATTTTAAATGTTTGTTATGAACCACACGAGACTTTATGAGTGTAAATGTTGACCAACTGTTGATGGTCGAGCTCAGCATGAACTCCAATGCTTATCAAATTATTCTGGATTAAATTGTGAGATAATCTCACAGCAGAACCAGTTGTAGTTAAAAGATTGGACTTTTCCCAGAGAAATTTTGTTTTTATGTGAGAAATAATCCGACTTTGTTACGTTAAATGCGGTTTTGTTCCCTTCGGGTTGTTTTTGGGTAAATCCTGAACCTTTTGGATTGTTTTTGCTGCGTCGTGATGAACCGGCCACGGGGCCCAGAGGATCATTTCCATCCTGGTGTCAGATACTCCCCGGCGCTCCAGGATGTTCCCAGTCTGTCTCCTTTTTGGTGTCATGATAAAGATCTGAAATACTGAGTTGGAACAGAAAGAGACAAAACAGCTAATTAATACCCGCCCAGGCACATTTTCTGGTTTTATCTGTGAGGAATTTGTGTTTTTCTCACAGTTTGTCCCATCAGGGTGTTAATGTGGGTCTTAGGAAGTTTCAGTAATGGGAGGTAATTATTCTCCTGGTTTGTGGAAAGTGTCAAATTCCTGCTGATGTGACTGACAGGATGCATCATTTTTACCTGAATAACATCAAAATGGAAGTGGATAAAACTGGACCAAACTTGGTTTATAACTTTGTAATTTGAAACATCTGGCCTGATATGAAGAAGCTGAATAAGGTTTTAATTTGCCTCATCGCCTCGCTAATCTGCTTGTTATGAACAGTCGGTGTTGTTCCTGTGAGCTAAACAAGATGGCTCCTCATGCTGACCCGTTCATAACATTAAAGTCAAAAATTAACAGCAAAAATGTGAGTGTTTTAGCCCCTAAGAAAATAAATATTTCTAAAGGTAAAGGTAATTTTATTTATATAGCACCTGGTTAAATAAAAATGAAATAAATTAAATTAAATGTAGGTAGTCGTCTTCCAGTTATTGGCACATGAATTTGCAAAAAGCAAAATGTTTTTGTCTGTGCTAAATATTTATATTGAAGCTAAATACTTATCCTGCTAATTAGATAGTTAGTTTGTAACTGTAACATTTATAAATGAATGAATAACATGGTAAAAATATAGTTTTGAAAAATGAACCTCAATTTTTCTCTTAACAGGTTAAATAACCAAAATTAAGCTTTAATTTTTGTCCCAGGTTAATGTTGGAAAGTTGAGTGGAAGGAAGAAGTGTGTGCTAGTGACAGTGGTAACTGTAAAGTGCAGCCTTTTTAGGAGTTTGGGGAAGCGTCACAACCGTAGTTCAGCCATTTACCAGCAAATATGGCAACGAGATGTTTCTGTTTGCAGATAAGCTTCCTGAAGATGCTGATTTCATTTTCCAGCAGGACTTGACTGATTCATGCTGCATATATTAGAAAAAGATTCATGCAAAAGGAGCCCAGACTAAGTCTGGCTAAAGGCAACAACAGCTGTGGGAAAGAGGCTCTTTCTGCACACATAATAGGTTCTTATATTTAACTGTTTTTATAAATAAATTTCTTGCGTCTGATTAAGCTGCTCATGTTGAAAGAAAGCTAAAAGCTACAAAACAAGACATTAAAAAAACTTTTTATCAATATTCAGTAATTACTGACCTAAAACAAGGTCTTACATTTGACTTGGAAGTTTGTTTTGTCTTTCTCCAGGTGTGGAAAGATATTTGCAGTGGAAACCAAATAAAAATCCTGAGAAAGATTTTGTGTTTTTGCAGTGAAGCAGACAGCATATTCATGGTTGGGTGTTTATTTGGTCACAGGAAATAACTTCACTCTAAAACTGTAACATTTTTTCCAAAAACCTATCATGCGGTGGGAACATTACTTCATGCTGAACTCAAATCTATAATCTATAATCATGATAAAAAAAAATGGAAAAGAAAGACTGGTTCCACTGGCAGATTGTTTCACTTATGGGAAAAATATCTCAGTGAAATAATTTTCCAGTGGAACCAGAGCTTTTTTTTTTAAAAAAAAATCAGTATTAATAAATTATTTACTTAAAATAATCTCTATTCTGTTAAAAATATAGTTATAAGTTAGTTTTGTGTTAAGTGTACTAAGATATTTATGCTAGAAATAATTGGTAAGATTTTGTGTTTTTACAGTGCAGGTCTCGGTTCAGTTGGAGCGAAATCTGGTGTGGTTTGAATCCATATGTGAACGCCAAGCGGAGCAGAAACCACTCCAAAAGCAGGAATGGACTAAGGTGCAGGGCATTCTGGGTAAATATAACCAAAATAAATGCATTAGCCTAGCGCTAGCGGGAGAAATGGGCTGAGATCTTTAGCTAACAACAAAAAACAAAATCCTACAACCATTTAAATCTGACACGACTCAGTTTTTGTTTGCATTTGGTGAAGAAGGAAGTCGTTCTTGTCTTTCTTTGATTGGTTCTTGGTGCAGCGCCCCCACAGGCGACGAGGAGAATAGGTTACACAAAGAAAATGAAAATGTCGCAAATGTTGCCATGTTGGTTCCCAGTCAAATCGAGTCGTTTGTGGAAAACACCCATCGCTTGGAAGGTGAAAAATGATGCACAATAACATCACAAAATATGTAACCATGTGCTAAAAGTATTCATTCCTGTTTGATGACTGCTTGACACAATTTATCAATAACAACTTAGATTCAAATAAACATGCGATCAATATCTATAGATAATACGTTTGATAGAATATTCACTATTCAGTATCGTCACTTTGTTAGAATATTCACTTAAATCCGATCCAGAACCGCACGGCATCCTGGGTGATGTAGGCAGGGGAAATACTTTAGCCGCTCAACTTCTCAGCTCACTGAGCAAAGTGAGTGGAAACAACCAACTCACTCGCTCTCCGGTCGCCTACCAACGACCTGCCGAGTAACTGCCACAGCGGCAGTTTAAATCAAAAACTGCTCAAAAATAAAGACTTGCAGAGAAAATTGTAAAACAGAACCAGTTTGGTAGCCTTAAAACAAAAAAATAATAAATAATTACCAATATCGACTGATACGTAACAATTATACATTGATACATTTTCAGCGTCATGCTAGCTAACAGGAACATCGTTTACTTTAAACTGTAAAAAAAAGTTTCTGAGTTTATTTGACATACTGCCTGAAGTCCCAGAACAACGAGTTTTTTTCCTTGTAAACTGGATGACTTTGGCGGTTAAGCCTCAGAAATCCTCGTCACACTCTCGCTAATCTCAGGCTGGTTTCTGTGACTCGGGGCAGGTCGGGGTGTCGGCTAAAACCCGGTCGCCTCCACGCTTCCCTGCAGCGACACGTCGCAGAAACAGAACCCCGTGTGCGACCCGGTTCGGATTCGCTGCGCCACAGACGCCTGAGAGCCATCAGTCATGTCCACCAGCATGGAGGCTCACAGGAATGCAGCTACATGAAGTAGCGGCGCTGTGTTTATTGAGCATGTAGGGACACATTTGCGGTGCCGGAGCTGCAGATCACATCCAGACTGTATCTGTTTACCTGAAGGGCTGCATGGGCATGTCGGCTCCAGAGCTGAAGTCTTCCTCTCACACTTTCTCTATTTACCTTATGCTCCTATTCTTACATTATCTGCCATTTAGTTGCAGATAACCTGCATTTAGCTACACGCTACATGGGTTTTCTATCTGTGGTGCATCTAAATCCTGCAGGACACCAGGACTGGAGTTTGACTCTTGTGAGCCAAAGGAACCGTATCAGTTAACTGACTGAAACTAATTGAATCTAATAAACTATTCATCAGTAATTAGTGGCTAACAGTAGCAGTCAGTTCTGCAACGTTCTGATGAGGCCTCTGACTGAAACAATCTTGGTGCATTGTTGTCTCATAGCAGTCAAGAGATAATAACTGCGGAGTATCAGAAACGATATTCCACAGTAATGGGAATTTAAAAACATGATCAGGAGGCAGAAGCTCTGCTGATCCTTCTCCTTTGCTTTTGCCACTCCTCTTGAAGACTCTGCACAGTTAGAAAGTCAAGCAGAGGAACACAGGGGTCCAGAAACTGCTAGGCTAATTGGTGTCCTAAATGTCCCTGAGGTCTGAGTGTATGACAGGATTAATCCTCCTCTTCATCGTTTTCTCCTCAGGTTTGAAAAGGAGTCAGGAAACCAACTGGACCCGTCAGCAACAACAGCCATGCCTTCCAACAACTCTGGAGCGATCCTGTCGGAGAGCAGCAACGTGACTGCTACAGTAAGACACACACACAGATACACACACTGAGACACACACAGAGACACACACACACACAGAGACACACACACAGAGAGACACACACACACACAGAGACACACACACTGAGACACACACACAGACACACACACACTGTGACACACAGAGACACACAGAGACACACACACAGACACACACACACACTGAGACACACACAGACACACACACAGAGACACACACACACTGAGACACACACAGAGACACACACACACACTGAGACACACACACACACTGAGACACACACACACTGAGACACACACAGAGACACACACACACACTGAGACACACACAGAGACACATAGACCAGTGGTATTGATTAAAACATTTAATCACGAAGTATTAATCAAGATCCCTAATCGTGATTAATTATGATTCATTTCTAATTAATAATGATCAATCTTGATTAAAAAAAAATCAAGTAAATAAATCACAATTAATTACGGTTAATCGTAATTAATTGTGACTTATTGTGACCCAGTGATTAAATGTTTTATTTGCTTAATTTTAGTTTTTTAAATTATTTTTCTGGGCCCATAACTTTTCACTTAACAATTTTGGCTCATCTGACAAAAGTTTGGACACTCCTGTCCTGAAACATGTTGAAAAAGTGTCCAAATGCAAAAACCACCTAATCTTGTAGGTCAGGTTTGCTTCATTTGGACCGCCCAAAAAAAACCTCCAGAGGGCTGCAAATGGCCCCCGCGCCGCAGTTTGGACGCCCGTCCCACTCAGCTTTCAGCAGAGTTCAGCAGAGTTCAGCAGATAAGTGAGAGGAAGAGCTCAGCGTTGGCTCTGCACACCTCTGAGCGACCCAGCTGTGCTGTAAGGCAGCGACTGTCTGGCTGCCAAGGCAGATGCCTGGACGGCGGTGCCACCTCATCACACGGCTCTAATTGAGAATGCATGCTGGTTGTGAGGGCGTCTTCCTGCGCTGCACACAAACAGCTGCATCCGCACAAGGCAGCAGCAAGAAAGCGCTGAGTAGACGCAGCGATGGAGGAGCAGGAAGACAAATAAAAGGATTTAATGAATTGAAAATGAAAATATTTGAATACTATACGTTGCAAAGACGTTTGCTATAATGTCTGTGTAGATTTATTATCTGTCATGAACCTGTTTCATACATTTGCTCTTTCAGTCATAAAGGCTCAACGGGGCTCCCCTCGTCCGTTGCCACTTCTTCCTCTTTTTCACTCGTCTCTCACTCTATCTGAAAGCAGACTTCCTTCCCTCAACCATCTGTCGCTTTTTCTGTTCATCGTTTTCTCTTCTGCAGATTCTGCTAAAAATGAGACTTAGCGTGAAAAGCAAGATTTGTGTTTTTGTGCTATTTGGGAATAAATCTTGCGCCGCTGGAAAGGTTTTTTTCTCTTTAAACAGAAGAACATTTGTAAAGAAACGTGAGCAGCAGAGCTCAGTGTGCAGGTTGCACCCATGAAAAACTCGCCAAGCACAAATAGCTTGTTTTGTAATTCACTCCTTGGTTTATGGTGTTTGTTGGACTGTATATTATGAAATAATGGAACAATTTAACAATCAGTGTGAGAAAGAACCATGCATACAGTCACCAGCAGGGTCACACACTGATGTGGGATGGAACCCCATTCATCAACCAGCATTTGTAGGAAATCAGCCAATGTTGCTGCCAGTGATTAGCACTGCTAGCTTAATGTTCTAATCATAAACATTATTCAGCTAATGCTAATGCGCTACAACAACTCAGTATTTAGTATAAGTTAATGTTAAAGTGCTATATTTTACTATTTTAAGTTGCACTGCTGTGCTAAAGCTCTAAATGTAATCATTATCCCGGCTAATGCTAAATCACGACCCCATCACAATATTTAGTAGAAGAACATGCAAAAGCAGTACATTTATCCATTTTGAGTTGTGGCTATCGCTAGCTAAAAAGTTAGCTATTCTGACCCTACAGCTCTAATCATTATCATTAGCTCTGCTAATGCTAAAGTGCTAAGTTTAACCATTTTGTTTAGGGGACACTGCTAGCTAAAAGCTTAGCTGTGCTAATCACAAAGCTCTAATCATATTAGTTCCACTAACGCTAAAACGCTACGCCAACAAGGTATCTAGTAGAAGCTAAAGCCAAATTATATTTTAATATTTAACAAAATAACAACATGAATATAAACTCCTAACTATTTGAACAATCAACCAAAACTTTATTCCACTGAAAGTTTACAAAACACTCAAGTAAACCACTGCGTTAGAATTTATGGGAAGATATTATTATATCTGGTAAGTTAGTTTAAAATGCACAAAAAGGCAATTTCAGGCCTGAAATGTACATCACCCACACAAATTATTTGACATTTAGAGACAGTGGACGCTAAAGAGGAAGAAATGCTTCACTTTCAGCCAACGGTAGCTTTTTCATTGAGAACATAAGGAAGCAGATGTTGAACTCCAGAGATGTGTTTGTCTAGCAGTAATTATATGTGTGACCCTTTTAAGGAGCCATTACAAGTCATGTTCCAGCGTTCTGGCTTCATTTTCCTGAAGCTTAAGGTTTCCTCATGACCTGACAGCTGGATTGGTGATTTATGACCGCCCAGAGGCTCGAGGACCAGTTTCACAGCTATACGACTGTTTCCTGAAAATGTAAATGTTCGCCAAAGATAGACATTTCTCCTTTAATTCCATTGTTACCAGGAGTCAGTTTGAGTTTACCAGTTTCTTAAACCTTGTGGTGCTTCTCATTTTGTTTGAGATACAGAAGTGAAGCAAACATGCCACATGGACATTTAATGTTGAAGTTTTGCATGTAGATTTCGATCTAGGCCTGCATATTCTGTTCTATTAAGGACTCTTTGGGCGACCTGTTCCCCTCCTCACCTGTAGAGGCACTGCACCGAGACCTGCTGAAGGAAACAACATAAAACCCCTGAAAAAGGCATATTTTCCTTTGCAAAATCTAAACAAAATGGAGCAGAATTTTGCAGTTGTAGGATTTTAGCAGATTTTAGCAGTTGCAGGATTTCTCTATGTCTTTGGTAAAAGATGACAAGTCATCTCTCATGCTAATGCTAGGGTAGCATATTTGCTATGTTTCTATTTACCCAGAATGCCCTGCGCTATAGTCCACTTCCTGCTTTTGGAGTGGTCTCAGGACCACTTCACGTTAAACATATTAACCAAATCAGATCAAAAGACCATGAGCCATTATAATATTAACATTTAATTTAGCGCTTTAGCATTAGCTTTGGCTAAATACCTTGTGTGTATAGTGTTGTAGTGTTAGCGAAACTACAGTTTATAATTAGATCTGTTAGGCTAGTGGAGTTAGCATTTTAGTTAGCGGTGCCCCTTACTTCAAATGGTTAAAATAGCATGTTGGCATTGATGCCTAGTTTTGCATAGTGTTTTAGTGTTAGCATTTATAATTAGCTCTATTGGGTTAGTGCAGCTAACCTTTCAGTTAGCAGTGTCCCCTCCTCAAAATGATTAAACATACCACTTTAGAAAGAGCTTCTACTAAATGGTGTGTTGCTGTAGAGCATTAGCATTAGCAGAACTAATGATTATGATTAGAGCTTCAAGGCTAGCACCACTAAAGTTTTTTGGCTAGTGGTGCCCACAACTCAAAATGGTTCAGTTTATTGCTTTAGCATTAGCTTCAACTAATTATGGTGTTATTATTGCAGTAGTTAATTTTAAATAAAGTGTATAATACCTGCAGCTTTAGGAGAAGCTTTTCCACCTGCTTTCCTCTCCTAACTCCTTTGACCTGTAATCTGACTGAACACCTGTGCAGAGATTTGCCCTGCTAGATTGTCTGCGTCTTAGATTAACGTCATTTGAAGTTTATAGTTCGAGACGAAGACAGACAGAAACACCCTGGAGAAATCTCTGAACATACTGAGTCACAGCGAAGGTGAAAACCTGAAACTCTTTTCAGGTTTTCGTCTGCGGCTTGCCCCCGTTCAACTGCAAACCTGCTCATCTGTCAGTGGTGGGAATGCTTTTCTCACCTTCCCCCAGGCGCCTGCTTTAATGATTGACGCCTTTCAGCCAAAGTGGAAAAACTTTAATGGCTTGGTGGGCGGTGGGAAGAAAAGGTGCACATTCTGAGGAATATGTAGGGAACTGTTGGAAATAAGTGGAAAAATAGAAAGTTTAGTCTCTTGACCTCGGCTACAGGAGTTTAATCAATCAATCAACCAATCAAATTTTATTTCTATAGCACATTTCAGCAGCAAGGCATTTCAAAGTGCTTTACATCATAAGCACAAAAACACAAAGTCATCAGATCTTTACAGATCTTAATGGTTTTGTTGGTCCAAGGCAGTGAAGAAGTTCAAAATAGGTTCTTCTATTTTTGCTTATTTTTGTCACAATCACATGTTTCAGATTATCAAACAAGTTTTAAAATCAGACAAATTGTATGAAGAAACACCTGATAACTGGTTTGGTCACCACTGAGTGCGAACTGATAATGGGGCCCTCGCTTTAATGCAGAATCAGTCAATATCAGTAATTATTGATTAGATTTCAAATATCTGAAATACAGCCAAAACTGTTTTATCCAGTTTTCTCTGCATGTTGGTTTTTATTTTTATTTCGGTTCTGAAGCAATGCTTAAGGTTCTGAAACTTAAAACTGCTGCTGTGTTAGTCACCTGGCAGGTCGTTGCTAGGCAACCACAGAGCGAGAGAGTGAGTTGATTCCACAGAAATGTCAGAGCAGGTCACGTTTTGGTGAACCGAGCAGAAATTTGAGACACTTACATTCTGAAAACATTGTACTAAATCACGTTGAGTCATTTAAAGTGGAACTGAACAAAATAATTTGCGGCTCTCCTTCCATTGCGGGAAAGGCCTTGTCGCCACGCTGTGACGGAATCGGCCTCCGAAGGACACAGACCCTGAACTCAGACACAGACCCTGAACTCGGACACAGACCCTGAACTCAGACACAGACCCTGAACTCAGACACAGACCCTGAACTCAGACACAGACCCTGAACTCAGACACAGACCTGAACTCAGACACAGACCCTGAACTCAGACACAGACCCTGAAACTCAGACACAGACCCTGAACTCAGACACAGACCCTGAACTCGGACACAGACCCTGAACTCAGACACAGACCCTGAACTCAGACACAGACCCTGAACTCAGACACAGACCCTGAACTCAGACACAGACCCTGAACTCAGACACAGACCCTGAACTCGGACACAGACCCTGAACTCAGACACAGACCCTGAACTCAGACACAGACCCTGAACTCAGACACAGACCCTGAACTCAGACACAGACCCTGAACTCAGACACAGACCCTGAACTCAGACACAGACCCTGAACTCGGACACAGCTGTAGTTTGTGCTTGTTGGCTCGTGACCTCTGACCTTCACTGAGTCAGTGAGGCTTCCAGAGAAACGTCCTGGATGAGTTGTGGCTGAGTAATGGTGGTGAGCAAACGGTTTCTGGATGACGACTTGTGACCGTTCCCTGACTGATAGATGTTCTGCTTCAGATTGAGGCACAATGTGTTCTCTTTGCTTCAGGTTGGCTTCATGTTGCCAGACAGGTTTTAAGTGATCTCTTTGGCCTGGAACCAGTCAGGAATGGGTGTGGAGATTATTCATAATGATGTTATTAATAAGAACTTATCCATAATTTAACAGCTTTTTCATAGGAAATCGAAGAGAAATTTGCATTTTCTGCTGTGCATTCGGATCCGGCTTTTGCACTTGGTTTTTCCGCGGCTACATGACATCTGAAGTAAACTTTGGGTGACCTGCTTTGGTAACTTCATGTCCTGCAAGTCTGTGCAGCATTTTGAGATTCTCTGTACATTTTTACTGAGAATCCCCGTATAACTCTGGGGCCCAGGCTGCGGTCTGATGCTAAAGTGGCTGCAGGTATCTCTGCAGAGATATTTATGATGCTTTATGACCATTATTAGTAGGTTATGATTGCTATCCTACTATTATTATTATCATTAGTTTTTACTTATTTTATTTATTGTTATTTAACAGATTATAAAGAATTTATATAGTGTACATTGGTAATTATTATGATGCTATATGTGTGGTTGTTATAAACAATTGTCATTGTTACTATTATTCTTATTATTATTATTAGATTTTATTATTTATTCTGACAAGAACATCAAGCAGAATACAACCAAGTTACCTGCTTTCTGCTTCAAGTCTTAAACAAAACAACACAGCTATGCTACTTAATTCCTGCTACTTTACGTTAATTCCTGCTACTTTACAATCACAAGTTCACATAAATAAATATCTATTATTATGATGGAGATTATAACAAAATCTAACTTTGTTTCTAAATAAAACTGGATGCATTCAGAGGAAAACAACATCCATCTCTTCCACAGGACAACATTACAAAAGATGAGGATCTAAGGAGCTCAAACAGTTTAACAATACCACAGAAGAAGAAGGTGGGACTCCTTGTGTCAAAGTCACACGCTTAAAACAATGATGGTATTTCTAAAATGTTTACAATAGTGGGTTAGGGTTAGTAACAATCTGGAAAAAATGACATTTGTGTAATTATAACAACATAAAAGTACAACTAGGTGTCAGTGCCGACACTGTTAGAATAAGCCAACACCTTCAGCTGGAGCTAGTGCCATTAGCATTAGCAGGAGCTAACACCATTAGCGTTATCAGGAACTAACACCATTAGCGTTAGGAGGAGATGACACCTTTAGCAGGAGCTAACATCATTAGCATTAGCAGGAGATGACACCGTTAGCAGGAGCTAACACTCTCCTTTCCAGTTAGCATATCCAAGCATATCTTCCTCTCTTCCTCATGGTCTTCCTCATCTTCATTTGCCCTCATCATGGAAATGAAGAGGCATTACCTTCTAATTTAATGTTCTAAAGTACTAAATGTTACTCAATTCGCAATAATCCATTGCAACATGGTGACAATATCTTACAGTAATAAAAACTAAACAACCCGTTCCTTTCAAATAAATGTTTCCCAAATAAAGTTTATTTTTATAGCTAATCATGAATCTCTTTAAATTTGCCAGGTCAGACGGAGAAACCCTCACAATCCTGGCTGCCAAAACCACAAGTGCTGATCAATTTAATTTGATTTGTAGTTTCTGCTTGCTACTTTAGTTAAATCCTGTGGAAGATGTTCCTGATGGTTTCCCATCAGCATTTAAAAGCCACGATAAGTTAGTTTTTCTATAGCATACCAGAAAAAACTAATGCCTGGATTGGGGTTATGGAGTTTCAGGTTTTACGGACAGAAATGCGTAACCCTCCTTTAAAAGAATAGAGGATTGACGGCTTTGATGACTACTTCCACAACTATTTCCCAACGCTCCTCTGTATAGACAGGCAGTTTAAACAAACAGTTTGCTCTCTGAGGCAGCTGCCGTAACTTCAGCATTGACTGTTTGTGTTGAGTCAGACAGAGTCGGCGTCTTTTAGCGCCTTTTAGCTGTTATCATTTTATCTAAATGTCAAAATGTCAGGAATCAAAACGCTGCACCGCAACGTTCGAGCAGAACTGTAAAACTGAAGCTGGTGTCTGTTTTGTGACAGTTTTTATGGATCACATGTAGGAGAAAATTTCAAATACGTGTCAAAACTGAGCTTGATTATTCTGTGCGTTTGGTGAGATTTTATGGCGTTTTTGCTTCATTTTTTATCAAACTGTGGCATCTATCTTGTAGAGACATCTTTTATATTTCTACACTGCAAAAACACAAAATATCACCAAGTATTTTTAGTGTTTCTAGTGCAAATACCTTATTATACTTGTTCTAAGTAAAGAATTGATTAAAAACATACTTGTTTCATTAGCAGATTATTTCACTTATGTATATTTTTCCACGTTACAAGTGAAACAATTTTTTTTTATCAATATAAGGGATGTATTGACAGAAAATAAGCTCCTACATCTTGCTGATTAGTTACTTCTGCATTAGTTTTGTCTTATTTCAGGGTGTGCTAAGATATTTACACTAGAAACTAACTAAACTTACTTGGTAATATGATGAAATGCATTTATTGTCTGACCAAAACAAAGAACAGAACATTCAGTTTGTTCAAGTTTCTTGTTTTCAGGCTTGATGTTTATTTTGTGTTTACTGATAAGAGGTCGCTGCTGAGCTGATTAGATTAGCTGTAGCTGCTCTTAGCTAATCTAACACAAGCATGGCTGATTAATTAATTTGAACACCTGCTCTACTGATGATCTGTCAGAGAGTTGGTGTTTAGGTCGCCCTTTTTTTTTTTTATGACCAAAACAGAATTCCACAGCACATGTACATGTTACGATTGTCATAGTCAAGCTAGCATAACTGACCTACCTTCCTCTCCCTCGCTATTTTTTGTGTAATTAAAACTTTTACCTAATTTTGTTATTTATTTGATATAGTGTTGACAATTGGTAGCAAAGCACTGCGTCCCTTTTCTTTTATTATCATGCATACATTTAAGATTTAGCGCGTTAAGTTGGACAAACTTGACAGCTAAAACCAGTGCAAGCCATTGGTTTTGCAAGCTTATTGTTCTCAGTGCAGATTTGGTTTCTATTACAGAAATATATTTTCACTATAACAAAATGTATTCAATAAATATTTTTATAGGTGGTTTGTCTCTAACAGCTGCGTTTGATGAATTTTTATATCATCTGAGGTAATTTTATTCCATTGTTGATTTGAAAATCACGTTGACAGTCGGCCGAGCCACGCTCCCTAGCGCCCTCTGAGGGCGGGGTCACTGCAACATTCACCTCGTAAATGATCTGATCAGACTATTTCGTCCCCAGGCAGCAGTGAATGGAGATACGCCCCTTATTGCCGAGGGCCTATCAGAGAACGACAGTGGCGTCGAGTTGACCAATGATAACAGCCCGCTGACTGCAGTGGAGCCGCCCTCGCCCTTCTGCCCCAAACAGAGCGGGGGCGCCGCTTCGCCGCAAGGTACATCCACAGCTTTACCTCAAAACTCTCAATCAACGGTTATAAACTGAACCAACAGAAGAGATGTGCTGCTATCTCTGGGTAGCAGAGATAGCAGAGATTATTAATGTGTTAAAAATTGATGGTTTGTCACCAAAACAACTTCACTGTCATGCCAACGTGAATGGAAGTGTAAAAATCACACCAAGTGTTTAAAATGTGGACATCTGGAGCCACTTTGGGTTTTATGGCAATGCAGTAAAAGCAGAAAGTAATGAAATAAAACACAAGAGGTATTAAACTGAGGATTAGGGAAGCCAGGCGATTCTGCTCTGCGGAGGAAAAGTCAGAGTTAAATACGTTTCAACATGCAGTTACTGTAAAAATTAAAAATGACATCCGCCCATTGTGACCATTAATCTGAGGCTTTTAATGCTTCATTTCTACCATTATTTCTCCAAAGTGACATAATTATAAAACAAATAAATTTTGATTTGTTGTGGATTTTCTGGTCAAAATTAGGCGTATGAATTTAAATACTTATAAACATAAAACCCCAATGTTAACACTTTGCAGGGAAACCAGTTATTTTTCAAGTGATCCACTGTCTCTTGGCCAATTTTGATTATTGGAATATATTATTTCAATTGTTTAGCTTCCTGGTTAAAATGCCACTTTAATTTTCATTCCAGAGATCTGATCATTTTGAGGTTTGGACTTTGGAAAGGTAATTCCAGAAGTACACTGTTTGCTAGTTTTATCCATTTCAAAACCAGTTTGGACTCATTTTTGGATCATTTCTCCAAATGTGTCCAAGTTTCAACCCTCTGACCAAACCTGGAATGTTGACGTCAACTGGAGCTCCAGTTTTATTTTCTGCAGAACTGCTGAAATTAGTTTAGCTAATATGCTAATATTACCTAAATACTGAAGAAAATGATATTTCTACTGGAAGATTATTTCACTCATAACATGAAAAAAATGATGGAACCAGTATTTTTTTAATCAATATTTAGGAATTATTCACTTAAAATAAGCTCCTGTTTCTCGCTGAAACAATTGTCTTTGTCTTATTTCAAGTATATTAACATATTTGCACTAAAAAGTGGATAGAAATATGTGGTTAGAGTTTGCAAGAACTCATTCTCAAAGATGTATAAACTTTAAAATCTAATGAACATTTAACCCTGGAACTGGAAGACATTTTAAATATCCCAAATAAATCCAATTAATTCTGAAGACTGTGAACAAAAATGATCCTTCAGAATAAGGTCTAGTTGATACCAGACTGAATTATCATCCAGTTTCTGGTAGAAAGAGAAAAATCATGCAAATGTAAATTACTGAGTTTCTTTAATTTATTATCTGATTAATTGGTTTATTTCTTATTGAGACATTTCTAGTCTTCAGTACAGAAAATGTTGAATATAGCAGTTTAGATCCAAGATGAAGGGAAGAGTCTTGAAGGTATTTCTTTTTGTTGCGCCATCTGTTTGACCTTCTGCTGCTATCTCCGTCTCCCCCGTCTCTCTTTCTGCTCCCACATCCTTCGCCAGATGGTAACCAGCATACGAGAGGAAGCAGGAAGAGGAGCAGGAAGAGGCCCGAGGAGGAGGAACCAGACTGGGACTCCTACAGCCACGTAACGCTACGAGCACATGGAGGCCTCGTTTTGTTTGTGCCAACAGATGGAGGAAGCTTTATTGATTGTTTGTTTGTCTGTTTTTCCAGAAGAAGCCGTCAGGAACGTCTCAGTTGGGCTTGAGGCAGAGACCCAGACCAAGAACCATCTACCAGGCCGGCCTGGCGGCGAACCCGCAGACCAAGCACCACAGGCAGAACCGCAAACAGGAGCAAAGCACCGTCATGGTAAAAGCCAGGGACGATCCCATATTAGCATCGCTATCGGCACATCGTTTCGGCCCGATGTGGAAAACTGGGTTAAAAAAAACATCTTTATACTGCAAAAACATAACAACGTACCAAGTAGTTTTGGCCCAGTTTCAGTACAAATAAATTAGTTCACTTAAAATAAGGCCAAACTAACTTACAAGTAACCTTTTTAGCAAGATACAGGAGCTTGTTTTATGTTAGCAATTCCTTAATATTGATGAAAATATTTTAGTTCCAGTAGCAGATTAAAGAGCTTTGGAACCAACGTCGTTTGGCGCCATCTTTAAAGGCCACAGACCACAACACATTTTATTCCAGGTGTTTTCATTGTGTTTCGCACCGCAGTGAAGTTGTTTTCAGGTTGGATATTGGATATCCGCGCTCCGTGGAGTCAGGGGCGATTAGCTCAAGGTCGATCTGATTCATGGACGCTGATTCTGGTTCCCAATCAAACTGCTGTAAATAAAGCCTTATGACCGACTGATACAAAAGGCGGTAATCCATGTATTCCACTAGGCACACTGTCCTCTATTAAAATATTAACATTAAATTATGTTTTTGTTAAAAGCTGCCAAATTATGGCCACATTAAGTTAAAATCAGTGTCAAATTGTTCTACTGAGTAGATGAAACTCACTCATATTTATTACATTTTGACCCCTTCTTCATTTTTTAACTAATTTTATATTTTAAAAAAAAATATATTTTTTTAAATTCATAAAACGTATTACCTCAGATGATCATCACATTTGTTACCTGTAATGTTCAGTTACATAAAATTCAAGGACAGGATTTATTTTATTACATATTCACTTCATATCTGAAATATGTTAAATACAACAAATATTTACTTAAGGTGTGATGATCTATTTCATAACATTTACCTCTATTGATCACTCTGAACTGTTTAATTACACATAAAATGTTTAAAGATGCTCTTTCATCTGATTTAATTATTACATTAAATGTTTACTGCTAAATGTCCGATTGTTTACTTTAATCACATAAATATCAAATTTTTACTGAAAATGTTATTCATTTCATCACCTGTTTACGTGCAATTTGAAGTGCTTCAATCAAACATTTCATGAATGTTTACCACATTAGATTATGAAATGAGAGAAAATGTGATATCAGGACTTCTCACCTCTGATACTGAGGACATTCATCTCCAATAGCTTAGCTCCAATAGCTTAGCTCCAATAGCTTAGCTCTGATAGCTTAGCTCCAATAGCTTAGTTTTGACAGCTTAGCTCCCATAGCTTAGCTCCAATAGCTTAGCTCCCATAGCTTAGCTCCAATAGCTTAGCTCCAATAGCTTAGCTCCCATAGCTTAGTTCCAATAGCTTAGTTTCTACAGCTTAGCTCCCATAGCTTAGCTCCAATAGCTTAGCTCTGATAGCTTAGCTCCAATAGCTTAGTTCCAATAGCTTAGCTCCAATAGCTTAGCTCCAATAGCTTAGTTTTGACAGCTTAGTGTTCAAGAATCACAGACTTAAACAAGGTTCTGCATTTTACTTTAATTTTACTTGTTGGTTAGTTTTGTATTTTTTCAAGTGCAAAAATGAAATTTTACTGGAGATTAGACCAAAAATACTCGCTACACATAATGTATCAACTTCTGCTCTGCTGCTTTTGACAGTTGGTGGTTGCCGTAGCAACCAGTGACTGGCAGCTCCTCCCCCTTTTTCTGTTGCCGTTGGTAACCGGGGTTCAGAAGCTTCTGGACTGTTTTTAATCTACTAATCTTTATTAATCTTTATTAATATTTATTCATCTTTATTAATCTTTATTAATATTTATTCATCTTTCATCTTTATTAATCTTTATTAATATTTATTCATCTTTATTAATCTTTATTCATCTTTATTAATCTTTATTCATCTTTATTAATCTTTATTCATCTTTATTAATCTTTATTCATCTTTATTAATCTTATTAATCTTTATTAATCTTTATTCATCTTATTCATCTTTATTAATCTTTATTAATCTTTATTCATCTTTATTAATCTTTATTCATCTTTATTAATCTTTATTTATCTTTATTAATCTTTATTCATCTTTATTAATCTTTATTTATCTTTATTTATCTTTATTAATCTTTATTTATTTTTATTTATCTTTATTAATCTTTATTCATCTTTATTAATCTTTATTCATCTTTATTAATCTTTATTTATCTTTTAATCTTTATTCATCTTTATTAATCTTTATTTATCTTATTTATCTTTATTAATCTTTATTAATATTTATTCATCTTTATTAATATTTATTCATCTTTATTAATATTTATTCATCTTTATTAATATTTATTCATCTTTATTAATATTTATTCATCTTTATTCATCTTTATTAATCTTTATTCATCTTTATTAATCTTTATTCATCTTTATTCATCTTTATTAATCTTTATTTATCTTTATTTATCTTTATTTATCTTTATTAATATTTATTCATCTTTATTAATATTTATTCATCTTTATTAATCTTTATTAATCTTTATTAATCTTTATTCATCTTTATTAATCTTTATTCATCTTTATTAATCTTTATTCATCTTTATTAATCTTTATTTATCTTTATTTATCTTTATTAATCTTTATTAATATTTATTCTTTATTAATATTTATTCATCTTTATTAATATTTATTCATCTTATTCATCTTTATTCATCTTTATTAATCTTTATTCATCTTTATTAATATTTATTCATCTTTATTAATATTTATTCATCTTTATTAATATTTATTAATCTTTATTAATCTTTATTCATCTTTATTCATCTTTATTCATCTTTATTAATCTTTATTCATCTTTATTCATCTTTATTAATCTTTATTCATCTTTATTAATCTTTATTCATCTTTATTCATCTTTATTAATCTTTATTAATCTTTATTTATCTTTATTTATCTTTATTAATTTTTATTTATCTTTATTAATCTTTATTCATCTTTATTAATCTTTATTCATCTTTATTAATATTTATTCATCTTTATTCATCTTTATTAATCTTTATTTATCTTTATTTATCTTTATTTATCTTTATTAATATTTATTAATATTTATTCATCTTTATTAATCTTTATTCATCTTTATTAATATTTATTCATCTTTATTCATCTTTATTCATCTTTATTAATCTTTATTCATCTTTATTCATCTTTATTCATCTTTATTCATCTTTATTCATCTTTTAATCTTTATTAATATTTATTCATCTTTATTAATATTTATTCATCTTTATTAATATTTATTCATCTTTATTCATCTTTATTCATCTTTATTCATCTTTATTCATCTTTATTAATCTTTATTCATCTTTATTAATATTTATTCATCTTTATTAATATTTATTCATCTTTATTAATATTTATTCATCTTTATTAATCTTTATTAATCTTTATTCATCTTTATTAATCTTTATTAATCTTTATTCATCTTTATTAATATTTATTCATCTTTATTAATATTTATTCATCTTTATTAATCTTTATTCATCTTTATTAATATTTATTCATCTTTATTAATCTTTATTTATCTTTATTTATCTTTATTTATCTTTATTAATATTTATTAATATTTATTCATCTTTATTAATCTTTATTCATCTTTATTAATATTTATTCATCTTTATTCATCTTTATTCATCTTTATTCATCTTTATTAATCTTTATTCATCTTTATTCATCTTTATTCATCTTTATTAATCTTTATTAATCTTTATTAATATTTATTCATCTTTATTCATCTTTATTAATCTTTATTAATATTTATTCATCTTTATTCATCTTTATTCATCTTTATTAATCTTTATTTATCTTTATTTATCTTTATTTATCTTTATTTATTTTTATTAATTTTTATTCATCTTTATTAATCTTTATTTATCTTTATTAATATTTATTCATCTTTATTCATCTTTATTCATCTTTATTAATCTTTATTCATCTTTATTAATCTTTATTCATCTTTATTCATCTTTATTAATCTTTATTAATCTTTATTAATCTTTATTAATCTTTATTCATCTTTATTCATCTTTATTCATCTTTATTAATCTTTATTATCTTTATTAATATTTATTCATCTTTATTAATATTTATTCATCTTTATTCATCTTTATTAATCTTTATTAATATTTATTCATCTTTATTAATATTTATTCATCTTTATTCATCTTTATTAATCTTTATTCATCTTTATTAATCTTTATTAATATTATTCATCTTTATTAATCTTTATTCATCTTTATTCATCTTTATTCATCTTTATTCATCTTTATTCATCTTTATTAATCTTTATTCATCTTTATTAATTTTTATTCATCTTTATTAATTTTTATTTATCTTTATTAATCTTTATTAATCTTTATTAATCTTTATTCATCTTTATTCATCTTTATTCATCTTTATTAATCTTTATTCATCTTTATTCATCTTTATTCATCTTTATTCATCTTTATTCATCTTTATTCATCTTTATTAATCTTTATTCATCTTTATTCATCTTTATTCATCTTTATTCATCTTTATTAATCTTTATTCATCTTTATTAATATTATTCATCTTTATTAATATTTATTCATCTTTATTCATCTTTATTAATCTTTATTAATCTTTATTCATCTTTATTCATCTTTATTAATCTTTATTCATCTTTATTCATCTTTATTAATCTTTATTCATCTTTATTAATCTTTATTCATCTTTATTAATATTTATTCATCTTTATTAATCTTTATTCATCTTTATTAATCTTTATTAATCTTATTAATCTTTATTCATCTTTATTCATCTTTATTAATCTTTATTCATCTTTATTAATCTTTAATAATCTTTATTCATCTTTATTAATCTTTATTAATCTTTATTAATCTTATTCATCTTTATTAATCTTTATTAATCTTTATTCATCTTTATTCATCTTTATTCATCTTTATTAATCTTTATTCATCTTTATTCATCTTTATTCATCTTTATTAATCTTTATTCATCTTTATTAATCTTTATTAATCTTTATTCATCTTTATTAATCTTTATTAATCTTTATTAATCTTTATTAATCTTTATTCATCTTTATTAATCTTTATTCATCTTTATTAATCTTTATTAATCTTTATTCATCTTTATTCATCTTTATTAATCTTTATTCATCTTTATTCATCTTTATTAATCTTTATTAATCTTTATTCATCTTTATTCATCTTTATTCATCTTTATTCATCTTTATTAATCTTTATTCATCTTTATTCATCTTTATTAATCTTTATTCATCTTTATTCATCTTTATTCATCTTTATTAATCTTTATTCATCTTTATTAATCTTTATTCATCTTTATTCATCTTTATTCATCTTTATTAATCTTTATTCATCTTTATTCATCTTTATTCATCTTTATTCATCTTTATTAATCTTTATTCATCTTTATTCATCTTTATTAATCTTTATTCATCTTTATTAATCTTTATTCATCTTTATTAATCTTTATTCATCTTATTAATCTTTATTCATCTTTATTCATCTTTATTAATCTTTATTCATCTTTATTAATCTTTATTAATCTTTATTCATCTTTATTAATCTTTATTCATCTTTATTAATCTTTATTCATCTTTATTCATCTTTATTCATCTTTATTAATCTTTATTCATCTTTATTCATCTTTATTCATCTTTATTCATCTTTATTAATCTTTATTCATCTTTATTCATATTTATTAATCTTTATTCATCTTTATTCATCTTTATTCATCTTTATTCATCTTTATTAATCTTTATTCATCTTTATTAATCTTTATTCATCTTTATTAATCTTTATTCATCTTTATTAATCTTTATTCATCTTTATTCATCTTTATTAATCTTTATTCATCTTTATTCATCTTTATTAATCTTTATTCATCTTTATTAATCTTTATTAATCTTTATTCATCTTTATTCATCTTTATTCATCTTTATTAATCTTTATTCATCTTTATTTATCTTTATTCATCTTTATTCATCTTTATTAATCTTTATTAATCTTTATTCATCTTTATTCATCTTTATTATTTAGCTTCCAACTTTGAATTTCTCCTTTTCATTAGAATAAATACAGTTAAACTGGCAGAAATAGGGATAACAGTATTACTATTTCATTTATAATATATATGTGTATATGCATATAAATAATTTATAAATAAGTAATGTAGTATGATAATAATTTATTAAATAAAATAAATATATTTTACGTACATTTATAAATAAAAGGCTGTAACCTGATGGTAGTTTTTCATCTGATCTCTTGTGTTTTTCTGCATCAGTACGTCGCTGGGCCTCGCAGAGCCACCGCCGTCGTAGCCAGGGAGACGCCAAAGGCGCCATGTTTGGAGCTGATGGAGCAAGACTCCAAAGACTCGGCCCAGAGCAGCAGCACCACGTCCAGCGCCGAAGTCCAGCCCGAATACAACGTGAGTCGAACTGTTTTCCTTCCCTGGTTCAGGCCGCATCCCGAGTTCATCACGTTTCATCCACTGGAAGCTCTTTCAAACCGTTCCTCGCCTTCAGTAGGTTTGCAAAAACACTCAGTATGTTGTTCACCTTTCCTGTAAATTGTCTGCTTGCATTCTGCTGTCAGTTTCATTCATTACACTATAAAATCTTACCAAGTAATTTTGGTCTAGTTTCTAGTGAAAATATCTTGGTTCACTTGAAATAAGACAAAACTAACTTAGAAGTAACTTTTCAGCAATACTTATTTTACGTAAATAATTGCTTATATTGATGAAGAAATAGATAAATGTTCTTCAGAACCTCAATGAGAAATTGGAGGATATTGATCTTTTCACAGATCATCTGTCTTATAACATGTAATAATGTAATAATTATGTAATAATTAAAACATTTTATAAAAGTACTGCAAGTCTAAGAAAGTCCCAGTTAGTTTTTCTTAGGAATTGTTTCTTCCTACAACATTTAGTGTTAGCATGCTAATAAAAACATGAGCTCCTGGTGGATCCAGGCAGGCCGCCATGTTCCCTGGATGCTCTCTGCTCTCTGTGGTTGTTTTCACACAAAGTTCTGGC
Source organism: Poeciliopsis prolifica (assembly GCF_027474105.1). Lineage (NCBI taxonomy): Eukaryota > Metazoa > Chordata > Actinopteri > Cyprinodontiformes > Poeciliidae > Poeciliopsis > Poeciliopsis prolifica. Next base: position 249,747 of record NW_026562537.1, read on the forward strand.
TGAACTCAGCAAAACATCTGCTTGTTAATTCAGACTGCGACACCCTGCCAAATCGTTTTCTTTGGAAACACTTTAATGACCCCAGTGATTAAAAAAATGCAATAAAAACACATTAGTTTGCTTTTTTCCCCACTTTTTGATGATTACTATATGCAAAAGTACAACATTTAAAGCAGAATTTAAAGAAGCTGCAGCCCGAAATGCAAAATTAACCTGTTGTTGCAGAATCTGCCGAGTCATATTCGTAGTGCTGAGTCACTGTTTACTTTCTGTTTTGCCTGTTAACCGACGTGCAGACAGGAATTAAAGACTCAAACCAACAGTTTATTTGGAAAACTAAAACTTTTCATCCTAGGACTCTTGAATGGTTTTAGGAAGGAAACCATTCACACAGAAATCTGATTGCGGTCGCATTTAATTAGTAGCATGAACGACCACGCAAAAAAAAAAAAAAAAAAAAAATCTAATTACAGCCAAAAAAAAAAGTATCAAGACTGACAAGACCTTCTGCTTGAATGCAAATAAGACTCAAAAAACCAAGAGGCCTGGAACAAAATAGAACAATAAACTAAAAAGATATGCATAAATGGACTTAACATGTACGGCAACACCTTCCGACCAACAATGAGCCAGAAAAGTTCACTTTATATGCCAAGACTTGCAGAACATAAATGAACAAAGAGAACGGATCAAAGCGTGAACACAAGTAAAACCACAATGCAAATGGAAATATATTTAATTTTGATATATATCAGCAATGTCAATATTTAATACCTATTTTAAATACTCTATATTTTTGTCTGAAACTTTCACTGACCTGAAGGACTTTTCTTGTCATTTCAGAAAACTTGCAGTTTTCTTATTTTAAAAATAATTGTAGTTTTTCCATTATTATTACTTCTATTGTTATAATTTTATGACATTGTGCAGCAATTATTTGGACGGCTTATTGAGACTTAAAACTAGTTTAAGTTAGAGTTTTGCACATTGTTCCTGTTTTAAACAAACTAATAAGCTAAACTATTGATTAAAGATAGATCCATACTTTTGTGAGCTAAATACAGATGTTGTTCACTTTGGTGACTTCCTGTTTTATTTTGTGAATTAAATACTTAGTTTTCTTTTCTACATGTGTTTCCTCTAGAAACTGCATTTCTATTTGGAAACATGATATTTTTAAAAAAGTTTTTAATTTTTTAAATAAAAGTTTGTAGAATGAGGCTGGTTTTTTTGGCTGTATGAAAATGTTTTACTTTTTTCCAACACCTGCGATGGAAACACTTTTTTCACATCACATGATCAACAACCGGACGTAGCCACTGCGAAAACAGCAAAGAAGACGACAACAGGAAGTAGCTGGAGGATCATGACGTGGCATGTCTTTAATGACTGTTCACGTGATTGTAATCATGTTCCTTATTTTAATGGAAACATCTCAAATGTGAAATGTTTTTTTTGACATTAGAGAATATTAACAAAGTTTTGCAGACATTTGTAGATGCTTTCATGGTTCAGAGCTTCGTGTCTGGACACGGTTAGCTCACTGTGTCTTGTCCTGTTCTGTCTGCAGGATAATAAAGGTTTTGGCGTCGGCGAGCTGGTCTGGGGGAAGATCAAGGGTTTCTCCTGGTGGCCGGGCATCGTGGTGACGTGGCGTGCAATGGGCAAACGGCAGGCCAGCCACGGCATGAGATGGCTGCAGTGGTTCGGAGACGGAAAGTTCTCTGAGGTGAAAACGCCCAGCCGTCTTGAAGAAAACAGCAGGAAAAGCAGTGTTTATCTTGGGTTTTGAACCTTTCCGTGTGATTTCTGTGTCCAGGTTTCAGCGGACAAGCTGGACTCTCTCATGGCCTTCCCCAAGTTCTTCAGCCAGGCTTCGTACACCAAGCTGGCCTCCTACCGAAAGGCCATCTTTCAGGAGTCGAGGTGCTTTTTCAAGTTTAACACAGCTGATTGCTTAAGTTTGCAAAGGAGTTAGACCAATGCTAATGAGCTAGCATCATTATTTAGAGGAAACATCATTAGTTAGCGCTAACAGAATTAGCAGGAGCTAATGCCATTAGTTAGACCTCATAGCTTTACGTAGAACTAGCACCTTTAGCAGGAGCTAATTCAAAATCAAAACAAATTGAAGGATAATGAATGTTTCAAAGTGGCATCTTTAAGTGTTTGTAACATGTCGGTCTAATATATTTATGAAAATGTTCAGAACCTGATTATGAGCATAAATGGCCGAATCTCTACGTTTATTCTTCTGCACGTTCATTCTTCTTCAAAGTTACAAAAACTGTTCTGCCTGGAATTCGCTAAGTTAGTGATTTCAGTAAGTGATAAATCCAATGAATCCCTGCAGCCGTATTTTAGACAAATGTTTCATCAGATTCAGTTCCTGATAAGTGAAGACTTATGTAAACTAACAGAGCTGCTCTGACAGACTAATGCCTCCAGCAGGTCCAGAAACTACTTACACATTATTAGTTACACATTAACTGCATTCATACTGGACCCTGAATATCCAGATGCAGTCTTGCAGTTTTCCATTAAAATGTTCCTTCAGGTTCTCTCTGACCTGAGAAAGGGACATTTCAGCTCCTTCAACAGTGACTTCAGTTGAAGAAAAAACGTGAAAGATCAACGTTTTCTCACTTTTTAAAGCTTTGGAGTGAAGTATTCAGAACTTCAGGTCAAACTCAGCTGGTTTAGCATTTATGCCAGCTGGCGCCGTCTCTGTTTACATTCTGTAAATTTATAAAGTGTGAAGCAGATAAGAAAACAGATGTGTCTGAAACACACACACACACACACACACACGCATACACACACACATACACACACACACGCACGCACACACACACACACACACACACACACACGCATACACACACACATACACACACACACACACGCACGCACGCACACACACATACACACACGCACGCACACACACACACATACACACGCACACAGACTCTGAAAGGAAACTACCGATCTACAAGAAGCTTCCTAGCACAGTGTGTGCGTATGTGTGTGTGTGTGTGTGCGTGTCCCTGTGTGTTATCTAACAGAGGACGCAGGTCTTTGATACACATTGATGAAAACAGAACTCAGGAGAGACACACCTGGTTCTTTTTGCTGAGCCATAAAGTTAAAATGTGGTTTAAAATTCACTCAAATTAAATTCTTCTGTTTAAAATTGAACAGACATGAAAAAAAGGTTTAGAGCAGGGGTGTCAGCATCCAGTCCTCCTGGGCCGGTGTCCTGCAACTTTTAGATGTGCCTCAGCTGCACCACACCTGAATAGGATAATTAGGTGATTAGCCAGGCTCTGGAGAACAAGGTGGAGGTAAATAAGCCATTTCATTCCTGTGTTTTGTACCTGTGGCCCTCGAGGGTTGGAGTTTGACACCCCGTTTAAAGGTATTGTGTTTTAAACGTTTAAACTTCTATTTCAGGCCCAAAAACATCAACTAACTTTATATCCGTCAGTTACATTTACTTGAGTAACTTCTTTGAAAATCTTTACTTTTAGGAGATTTTCTACTCTTACCTGAGTAAATATATGTTTGGAGTAGTACTACTTTTACTTTAGTATTTATTTTGTTTAATTGTCAGTGAGGATTTTGTTGAGAATTGTTTTTAACAAGCAAAAGTTTAATCCAGTTAATTATCAAAACTTTTCTATTTTAGCTGATACCAAAACCTTTTGCCTGTTTCTGCTAATCTAATCCATCTGGATTGTTCTGGTGTCATTATTTTTTCTCGGTGGGTCTTGACGCCTCGCAGTGTGGTCAGACAGGTGAGTTTGAGGTTTTGTGACGTTTCTGTCTCTGTCTCAGATGGCCAGTGTCAGGGCAGAGAAGACGTTTCCCCCCTGCGAGTCGGACAATCCTGAGGACCAGATCAAACCCATGCTGGACTGGGCCAATGGCGGCTTCCAGCCCAAAGGAGAGGAAGGACTCAAACCGACACGCAGCGCCAGTGAGCTAAAGAAAACATGAGATCGGTCGTGTACAGTAGAAGAGTGTGAGCGTGTGTCTGTGTGTCTGCAGGCAGTAACCCTCTGGACCACCAGATCCTCAACGTCTCTCTGCCAGAGTATTTCCCCAGCGCTAAGCGGCCCAAAGTCAGCTCCTGCAAGGCCAAGGCTGCGCCCGAGGAGCCCTGTAGCAGAGGTAGGGCTCACCTGGCATGATCACTTGGGCGCACTATTAGTGCCAAAATTAAACTATTGCTTCCTTGTTGCAGGAGGCCATATTGATTCTGAAGCTAGCTGCTAATCTGATTAATGGTGGGAAGAAATTGGTAACTCAGTTAGTTTTCCACAGGAGTGCCACTGGATTATCTACTGTCCATTAGCAGAGATAAGGTAGCATTAGCTATGTATAGGCTAAGAGCTAGCCTATATCAGGCTAACAACTAGCATAAATGGAGTCACCCACTAGATTGCCTATTTCCTCAATTGGCAGAGATTGGCTACATTAGTGTTAGACTTCAATTGGCCACCATTAGCCTTGTCGAGGCTAACAACTAGCATGTCCAGGCTGGCTACCCACTGGATTGTCTACTTCTTCTGATTTCCATTAATAGAGAATGGCTAGCTTTAGCTTTGAAAGTCTAGTGTGAACCTTGGATAGGCCAGCAACTTTTCTGGATCACCTGTTGGATTACCTTCTTCATCCTCTGCTTTTATTAACAAAGATAAGCTACCATTAGCCTTGATAGGCTACTGTTAGCTCATCCAGGCGGAAGTAGATTGGGAGTAGGCAATCCAGTGAGTGATGAGCTAAGCCATGCAATTTGTTAGCCTAACCAAAGGTAATGCTAACCTATCCATGCTAATGGACAACAGAGGAAGAAGACAATCCAATGGGTGACCAGCCCAGGTATGCTAGTCACTAGCTTGTTGTAGGTTGGCATAAATGAGTCTTTTCCTTCGGATTTTCCAGCAGCTGCTGCTAAGTTACCATGCTAACCTGCCATTAATCAGACCAATGGTTAGCTTCAGAATGTATATAGCAAGTAGCCACCGCTACATATAGCAAGTAGCCACCGCTACATATAGCAAGTAGCCACCGCTACATATAGCAAGTAGCCACCGCTACATATAGCAAGTAGCCACCGCTACATATAGCAAGTAGCCACCGCTACATATAGCAAGTAGCCACCGCTACATATAGCAAGTAGCCACCGCTACATATAGCAAGTAGCCACCGCTACATATAGCAAGTAGCCACCGCTACATATAGCAAGTAGCCACCGCTACATATAGCAAGTAGCCACCGCTACATTTAGCAAGTAGCCACCGCTACATTTAGCAAGTAGCCACCGCTACATGTGTAATCTTAAATTTGGCACTACCATACAAAATACTGTCACTCCTGTTGTCTCAACGTCTTCCTTTCTGCCAGAACAAATGGTGAATGAAGTACAGAAAAAGAACCGAAGTATTGAAGGTACAGTCCGGGTATTTAACGCCGCTGCAGCACATAAATTCCTAGCTGTGTTTTGATTTGACTCGTCTTTGTTTATCCGATTCGTCAGAGTTTTGTCTCTCATGTGGAAAGATGAGAGCAGTAACCTTCCACCCACTGTTTGAAGGAGGCTTGTGCCAAACGTGTAAGGTGAGGGCCGCTCCAGATCGGATCTCTGAACCAGAGGATGACAGCGGTGATAAAACACTGGTGTGTGTGTGTGTGTGTGTGTGTGTTTAGGATGTGTACCTAGAGACCTCCTACATGTACGATGACGATGGCTACCAGTCCTACTGCACAGTCTGCTGCGGTGGCCGAGAAGTTCTGCTCTGCGGAAACACCAACTGCTGCAGGTCCGTTCCAGAAAATCGTTCAGCTGCAAGAAAGTCAGAAAAACTCAAAAAATTACACAAAAAACATGGAGTCATTTCATTCTGCCGTTTTACCCATCAGGACCTATAAAATGGTCGGATCTTTCCCAGGTTATAAAATTATTTAAAGCCGAGTTTAAAGCTGCAGGTTGTAACGTTATTTAAAAAAATTCTTACATATTTATAAAAAATGTCACCATAATATGAGACAGAAAATCTGTGAAAAAAATCTGTCTATTTGATCCCTGAGATTCTGGAGGAAAGAACCGCTGCTGTGGTCATTTAGGCAAAATCAGCAACAGAGTTGGCAAAACTCAGCAACCATAAAGCAGAAACCATGAGATTCACTTCTATACCAGTAGTTGTTTATTAACCCTGTTGACGTTTATTTGTTGTGTTGTAGTATGTTGTGTTATTGACAAATGGTTGGAGTTAGCACTTTAGCATTAGCTTCCTCTAAATACTGCCGGTACAGCTCGTTAGCGTTAGCAGAACTATTGTTTCACTAGTTTACAGTTAGCGCTCCACTAGCTAAATGTTTGTAGCTCTCTCTACCACAGTCATACCAAGTCAGGTGTGAGGTAATGCTAGTGCCTCATTGTGTTGTCCCACCAGGTGTTTCTGCGTGGACTGCCTGGACATCCTGGTGGACCCTGGGGCGTCCAACAACGCCCGGTATCAGGACCCCTGGCGGTGCTACATGTGCCAGCCGCTGCTCCAGTACGGCGTCCTGAAACGGCGCCACGACTGGAGCCTGAAGCTGCAGGAGTTCTTCGCCAATGATAAAGGACAGGAGTTTGTGAGTCTAACCGCTCAGTTTATCCTCCGGATGGGCGACACCATCTTTGTTTTGGTCAGAATGTTATGTTTACCTTCAAGGTTTAAAAGAAGGCAAAGTTCTGAAACGTGAAGTTATCCAACCAGCCATCCAACAGCCCAATTATCCATCCCTTCATTCATCGATTAACTGACCTTCAGTGTTTTTTCTCCTCCTTCTGCAGGAGAAGCCAAAGATTTACCCAGCAGTCCCTGCTGAGCAGCGAAGACCAATCAGAGTCCTCTCCCTGTTTGACGGCATTGCTACTGGTGAGGAACCATAAAGCCTCTTTTTACCCCAAGATTTACACTTCCAGGGACTTTTTGCAATTATTCTGGTATAAAATCTCTCCTTGTTGGGGGGGAAACTGAGGAACTTGCGTCCTAAAAAACTTTTTTCTGATTTATTTCCAATTTGATGTTTCTGTTGTTTCGTTTGTGTTTCCGGCTCCAGGCTACCTGGTTCTGAGGGACCTGGGCTTTAAAGTGGACCAGTATGTGGCGTCGGAGGTGTGTGAGGACTCGATCTCGGTGGGTGTGGTCAGACATGAAGGAAAGATCCACTACGTCCATGATGTCAGGAACATCACCAGGAAAAACGTAAGAAAAGGCGGGTTAAACGTAAAATATGGCCCCTCTGGTTGCACCAGAGGGGCCATATTTAACGAGTCCTTGGACAGATCTCCTTCTTTTCTTTCTCCAAGACACGAGCAGAAACGTTTGAACTCAGCTTGAAGGAAACATCCTGACCGGCTGGAACAATTAATTGTTATTAATCGATTGCTGAAATAATCATAAACTACTTTAGATATTGATTAATTGTTTATTGGAGTGTACAGGCTCAGAATTATGCCATTTGAAGAATAAAACACTTTCAGAACAATAATTAAGCCAGACTGTTACTAGATTCCTCAGAGCAAAGTATTTGTTTGCTAATTTAATGTTTAGTTTGAAACTGTGACAATTAGAAATCAGTGGTAAAAATATTACTGTTGTAGTTTGTGGCAGTTTTATAAAGTAGCATTTTGATATAAACCTCTTAAAATAGTTTTTCCAAACCATGTATATGGTTGTTGTTTTACTGTATTTCTTGGGTTTATGTATGAAATTGCATAAATGCATCTTGTGTCGTTTGTTTGATGGAGCTATGGATTGAAATTAGCATTTTGAAATCCAAAATTATTTGGAGATTAATATACAGTGTCCCATTTAAATTAAAGCAATCAATTAACGACTGTGACAGATTAACCACAATGTTTGTCTTGTAAACATTGTGGAGTTAACTTGCCTTTGTACTGTTAACAAACGGCTGGTGTGCCAACGTTGCTTCCGGTGTAATGCCTGAAGTCTAACACCAGGTGGTGCTGTCGCCTCAGATTCAGGAGTGGGGGCCGTTTGACTTGGTGATCGGAGGAAGTCCCTGCAACGACCTCTCCATCGTGAATCCGGCCAGAAAAGGCCTGTTTGGTTGGTGCATGTGTTGATTCCTGTTTGTAACATTTAGTAGTGTGTGAAAAGTATCTTTTTCTAGTACTTTTAACAAAATCTCTATAAAAAACACATTATCAATTACACACAGAGGAACTTCTGTTTTTAATGCTTCTTCTTAATCCTGAAAACACTAGACCCTGATGTGAGTCTGTTTTGCTGCAGGAGGAACAGGAAGGCTGTTTTTTGAGTTCTACCGCCTGCTGAGTGAGGCCAAGCCCAAAGAAGGAGAAGACCGTCCGTTCTTCTGGCTGTTCGAGAACGTGGTGGCCATGGGCGTCAACGACAAGAGGGACATCTCCCGCTTCCTGGAGGTCAGCCGAACGCATCCGCACGCTCTGGGCCACCACACTTTCAAATCAGGAGTTAGAGTTCTGTAATTATTAATTTATCGCAATTAATCAAAAACTATATAAATTAAAAAACAAACATTTTTGTTGAGAAATTCTTTGATAAATATAAATATGAACATTTTTTATATTTTTATTTAGTACGATGGAGTATTGGTGATACTAAGAAAAACTAAAATTATAAAACTGCAAAAATGAAGTCATAAATTATAATTATTGATCCATTTACTTATTTTTTTCTTCTCTTGTCAGGCATCTTTGTGTGTCCAAAAAACTATAAAAAATTTGATGTATTAGAAAATTATGAGAATAAATAATCCATAAAAATCCCTCAATATTAACACATCTCGCATCAGATGGGGTTAGCAACCTTTCCCATTCAAAAAGACACTTTTGCCTCCGATGCTACAAAATAAAATTCACCTGGAGATGCAAAAAACTATTTTCTTAATACACAAAATGTTTTATTATGAGAGCTAACAAATTACTAAAATTTATTCAATTTTCAGAATTTAAAGCAAAATGAATTTATTGCAAGAGGGAAAAGTAGAATTAGGTTTTTCTATAAAAATGGAAAGAATTAAGATAAACAGTTAGCATAGCTTGAAGTTAGCTAGTTTTAAAATTCTGTTGTGGATTTTAAAAACAGATTTTACATAAGAACTTCTAAAATGACCATTTATTGTTGCATTCAGAATGAAGACGTTTTGGTTTTGTTAGAAACCTGAGCTAGCTAGTGCTAGCTAACGTGAGCTAGCATGAGTTAGCTTCCTGGTTGTTATTTTAAACTGGGCTGAATGAGTTTCCAAGTCAAGATTTATACATTTCTGATGCCACTTTCCTTCTCTTCACGTGACACTTATTCCAGCTGACCTCTGACCTTTGTGTGTGTTTCGCAGTGCAACCCTGTGATGATTGACGCCATAGAGGTCTCCGCCGCCCACCGCGCACGCTACTTCTGGGGGAACCTGCCAGGGATGAACAGGTACGCAGGGAAACGCCTCGTTTCTCCTCAGACTTGCGTTTACGTTGATTGTAGTGGAACTGCGTGTTTCAGGCCGCTCTGCGCCTCTGGGATGGACAAGCTGGAGCTGCAGGAGTGTCTGGACCACGGACGGGTTGCAAAGGTCAGACATAAACACGTTAGTCGGGTTTTTACCTGCAGAGTTTTCCGCTGGGAGTTTGACGGCTCGTGTTTTCTGTCAGTTCGGGAAGGTGCGAACCATCACCACTCGCTCCAACTCCATCAAACAGGGGAAGGACCAGCATTTCCCGGTGCTGATGAACGGGAAGGAGGACGTGTTGTGGTGCACGGAGCTGGAGCGGTGAGCAGGAATGCCTCTACGGCAGGCCGTTTAGCATAAAATCACTTCCAACACTCACATTCCTCATAACAGGTTTATGACTAGAAATAAATGTAGTAGACAAAAAGTTCTCCCTGAAATTTTTGCATTAAATGATAATATTGTCATTTTGACTCCATTTTCTACTAATATAACAGTAATAATGACATGTAAGTGCATCCTCTCCAAGCTTAAAAAACTTGAATTTCTAATAAACATTTACCACCGGAGCTGGAAAACATTATAAATATCCAAAACAACAATAATTAAAATGTATATGAAGTCTTGGTAATTAAAATTACACTTTCAAATATAATAATCATTCAGCTCAGACAGGGAAAACAGTGCAAACTATTTATTACTGTTTTGTTTTATTTTGGATATTTGAAATGTTTCCCAGTTCCATTGTTCATGAGAAATTTACGTTTTCTTGAGCTTTGAGAGGAAGTACTTCCATAAATATGTCATGTGATTTAATGCTAAAACAGCCTGCCGTATAGACTCTTAATGCTTTTTCTAACTGTTTTGTCAGTATCTTTGGATTCCCGGTTCACTATACCGACGTGTCGAACATGGGCCGCGGCGCCAGGCAGCGGCTGCTGGGCCGGTCCTGGAGCGTGCCGGTCATCAGGCATCTGTTCGCGCCGCTCAAAGATTACTACGCCTGCGAATAAGCAGAAACCACAGGGACCTGAAGACGTCTCAGCCACTTTCGCATGGAGAGAGTTACTTTGATTTAAACCAGGGCTGCAGAAAAACCAGGGCGGCTCTTATTGGACGATTAAAAAGAGAAAAAGCCCATCGATTCATCCAGAATCAGAACCGGAGTTTATTAAAGTCCCTAAGAAACGATAAAACTCTAAACAAATCCACTTCGTTCTCATTATAATTGGTAAAAACAAAACCGACACTTATTTAAAAAAACCCTCCTTTATTTTCCTCATTTTTATTTATTTTGACCAATAAACTGAAGTTTATTTGTCCAACCGGAGTGAACAGAGTTGTTTTGCTCAACTTTGCTGGAAAAACACAAAATCTGACCAAGTATTTTCATCTAGTTTCTATTGCGAAAAATCTTTTTACAGTAAAAAAAATACAAACTTATAAGTAAGTTTTCAAGAGCTTTCAAATCAGTAATTCCTTAACATTGATGAAAAAGTTCTCACTCTAAGCTAAGTGCTCTGAATACGTTTCCCTCACACTTTATCACTACAGAAATATTGACCAAAACAAGCTCTTTTATGATTCTATGAAAGTTACTTATAAGTTATTTTTGTCTTTTTCCAAGTATACTAAGATATTTGCAATATAAATTACACTGAAAATACTTAAGATTTTGTGTTTTTGTAACAAAGTTCACTCTGATGTAAATAACAATAAATAAGTGGATAAACTTTAATTTATTGCTCAAAATAGGTAAAAATGGGGGAAATAAATTTGGTCCATTTGAATCTCATTCCCATGTTCAAATCTTTCCTAAAAGTTTCCAAAATGTTGTGCTCTTGTTAGATGTTTGGATTTGGAAGCAAATCTTCAGATTATTTAGAAAGTTTTCAGCGTCTGATTCTGTTGGATTTGATCTGTTAAATCAGCAAAAAGAAAATGTGAAACAGTTTTAAACCAAAAAGCTTACTTCGTGTTCTGCTACTGACTGCTGTTGGCTAAATGTTGTGAAACTTGTTCGGCCTTTTCGGGGAAATCTGCACATTTCTGAACATTTTGTACTGTATCCGCCAGAAACCTCTGAGCTCTACGTATTTTCCTGCCAGGTTGTGTTTGAAGTGACCTGAAATGTAAAATCTGTCACCAGATCCGTGTTGAAATCTACGATCTGCTCATGGTGCACGGTTTCTTTTACGTACTGTATCCGCAGAAAAAGGTTTACAAGACTTTGTTCAGCAGGAAGGATTCCTGTTAGACACTCAAGCCTTCATAAGAACACTTTTTTACCTTAGTTTTTTCATGCTTAGTTTATATATTTTTTTTTTTTTTTTATTAAAACCTCTCATCTTCTGCTTTAAACTAACAAGTATTATTAGTTTGCTTTGCTTTTAGAATATTATCCAGCTTAATGTTTCTGAACATTTTAGCAGATTTTTTAGGAGTTTTATGTCATGTATGAGAGTGTTTTTAGGCATGTAAACTAGACCATATCTGCAGAGTAGTTGCTGTATTTTTTGTTTTAACAGTATATTTTTTCATATTAACCTCGCCTTTAAAATCATCTCGGATACAGAGATCGAGTTATTTTTATATTGTTTTGCAACAGTTTAGAGAGAAACACTTGTACTACTTGTAGCTGCTTTTATAATGTTTTATATAATAAAAAGCAGCATTGCTGCACAGAACACAAACAGGTGTCAGTTCTTTTTCTTTAAGTGTTTTTGCTTTTCCACCCACTTTTACTCACTATTCAATAATTATTATGTTCAGCTTAAATTTTGTTTCATTTCTTCTGGCTTTAGTTGGCAGGAGTTCCTAAAGTTTTCAAATTATGTTTCAACAAGTTGTTTTAACTTATTTTATAAGAAGACTACTTTGTAACTGTCAGCCATCATGATAGGCAGTTGCTATGGAGTTGCTATGACAATAAACAAACTCAGAATTAGCTCTTGCTTTGTTCGTATCTAACTTATAAATAATATCAGTACATTACAACTATTTAGTCCTAAACTTTTTTTCCTAATGTACTTTCTTTTTGATGTTCTTTAAGTTGTGGACCATCTATCCTTTGCCTACCAAGATGGCGGTTGAATGGCACAAATCATTTCTGGTTCAAACTTGTGGGAACCATGTGTAACTGAAAAACAGATTAGACCTAAAAATTATAATTGAAAGACCTATTAGATTTCATTTTTCTTTTTAATCCTCTAACTTTCTGAGGCTTCTCTACCGCCCCCTGGTGGCCCTCCAGAGGGCCACGGCTCCCAATTTGAAAGACTGGGGAAGAAAGGATCTCAAGTAGCAGATTTGAAGAAGCCTTTGACAGAAAACTATCATGACCTGCTAACAACCATGAACAAATAACGTGTTTAGTTTTTAGAACACACTGCTAGTCCACCACATTTGCTTATGCTACTTTAAATCTCTGTCTGGTTGTACTGGTAGAAAGATGCTGAAGTAGGGGATATGAAGGGATGTTTTGAACTTCACTGCAAAAAAACAAATTTACCAAGCTTTTTTTTTTTTGTCTAGTTTCTTGTTCAAATACGTCAGCACACTTGAAATAAGACCAATTTATAAGTTACTTTTAAGCAACATATATGAGCTTGTTTCAAATAAAAAAATCATTATCATTGATGAAAAGTTCTAGTTTCACAGGTGAATTATTTCACTTATAACAATGTTATAAGTGAAATTTATAAGGTTTTAAGTGAAATAATTTACCAGTGGAACTGTTACTTTCGTCTAAGGAATTATTCACTTTAAATAAGCTCCTATCTTACTTTATTGTAGTAATGATGTTAATTGTGTAAAGAAAAATATTGCATGTCTTACAATGAAAGTTAATTTCATTGTCATTTCAATGTAATATTTTCATTTGGTCCTATCCAAATAAGTTGAAAATTGCTTTATCTTTAGTTTTTACTCTAGCTTTTTGGAACTAATTATAATAAATAATTTGAATATTTATATGGTTTACTGAAAAGCAAAATTTTGATTTAAAATAATTTGAATCATTTTTTTTGTTCGTACACTGGTGATTCACATTCCACGCCAGTGGGTGGCGGTAATTCTCCATATAAAACGGCTGCCAGCCGCCATGATACCGAAAGAATAAGAAACTGGTAAATGTTGATGGGAATATAGAGATTTGGGAAAGTAGATCTCCTTTCCAGCAGGACAGTAACCCTGCAGAATAATACAGTCAGAGTAACAATATTATGGTTGAAGCCTATTCACGATCCACACAAAATCTAAGCTAAACCAGACACGAGTATTTCTTTTATCCATTTAGTTTGAGCTGCTTTAGAAAGAATAAAATGGGCAAATTTCAGTTTTTTAGGTGTATAAATCTTACAGAAAATACCATAAGAGAATCTGAATACAAATAAATACCACATACTCTAATACCGTGTATCATCTTCCTTCTACGTCACAGTTAGGCTCTACTTTCCGTTTTCTCGACATAAAATTAATCTAAAATGAATACAGTGTGGTTTGCGGTTGTAACATTAGAAAAGTGGAAAAGTTAAAACGTTGAGAAAACTTTCGCGAGGCGTCGTTTGTGTTTGAACTGAACAGTAGAAACGGGGGGTTCGTGAATTATCATTTTTAATTGCCCTGCGGCCTTCTTGTCAAAAGGGGGCAGATCTTCATTTGTTTGCATTTATAATGCGCCTGTCGCAGTAATACGTTAACATAAACTGTTTCAGAACTCATTTATTGGGGAAATCGGAGTAAAAATGAGCTTTTCGAAACATTGGCGTTGATTTTAGCGTAGTCTGACGCCTATCACTTTGAATGCCATACATTTGATGTTAGCTGGAAGCTAACTACAAATGGCGTCTCGATATGAAAAAATCTAGAAAGATTTGCTCGTTTTTACGTACTCTGGTGTTCTAGCCAAAGGCCGAGAATTACTTTAGACACTGTTTAACGATCTACTTTGACAATTGTTGTCCATTAACCAACTATTATTATCTGAGCGGTTAGTACTAGCGGTCAAGCCGATAAAAGGTTGTGGAAACCTCGCAGTGGGGGACCGGGGCTTTGCTCCTCGCGGAAGGATATACGTTTTGGGTTCTTTAAAGGTTCGACGGCTGGAGGTAGCGAGGACGGACGGATCGGCGTGGTAAGTTTAGCTTGTCTTTTTTAGCACATTTCCCACGTGTTCAACTAAAATCTTAACTATTGAATACCAGATAAAATGTAAACACATTGACAAACAATCCAGCTTGACAACTTGGGCCGCTGTTTCATCGAAATGTAGCTACATTGTTTGGTTTGGTTCACTTAACGTACTTGTACGTAACCAGCGACGCAGAAGCTAGCATCCGATTGGAGTAAAGGGTTAATTCGCTATTTATTTATTTATTTATTTTACTTGTGATGAGATCCTTAAATTAAATATTTACGATGATCAAACTTGGTCAAAGTTATTCTCCGTTGTGTCCAAACCTAAAACTTTTACCCTATTCTTAAACATTCGAAAATTGGTATTTTATGACTGGTTGGTATTTTTACGTATTCTTCAAAACAATTTGAGGCTTGTTTGTAAAAGACTGAAACAAGTCGGTTTCAGTTATTTCTTTAGTGAATGGGCCAGTTGTGTTTTCACCATCGTTAGGTTCACGTTTAACCATTCTAAACTCTTTAAATGTTGATTTTCGGCCTTGATATTCCGGACCATTTAAATACTAGCTATTCGTAACTGCAGCGTTACAATCAGTTGTAATTTGATGACGTTTGTGTTGTTCAATGTTGTCATTTTTGTGTGATTGGTGAGCGACAGTTCAGCTCAGGCTTCATTGTTTCCTTTGGTTGGGTTGTTCTTACCCCGAACACCCCAACTTGCCCGGTTCCATGTTTTTAAAGCATGTCTTGGAAAGTTATTTGGATAGTTTGTATTGGCTGAAAAGTTACCCGCTTCAGCCCGATTGGTGGAACTGTCATGACGTCACCGCGTCACCACCAATTGGAGACGCGTAGGCTGTCAGAGGCGTTTAAATGACCCTGACTGGAGTCGGAATAAAATGGACCTTGCAGCAAAATTTAAAAAAATTCGCAATTCGCAGAAATGCTTATTTTCAATATAAATGAAATTATAATTTTTGTCATTTTTTTAGGTAGAAGATATTATTTCTTTCTTTATTTTTATTTTTTTTCTGGCAGAATTTTAGTACTTTTATCCATTCTAATTTTGCTCTTTCTTATAAAACAAATAGCCGTTTTTGATAACGCTGTCTTTTTGGGGGGCTTTTTACACCAGTTGACAATTAATCAATTATTAAATTGGTTGACAATTATCTAAACAATAGATTAATCACAACTAATAAGGCAAGTCACAATAGCAAATCTTCTGTTCCAGAAGTTATTAAACATTATCATTAAACAATAATGTTGTTTTGAAACAAATTTTCCAGTGATATAGTAGTTGCTTAATAATGCTTGAACACCTTCTCAAAGATGAACAAACTTTACATCCTATTGAACATTTAACACAGGAACTGGAATACATTTAAAAAATCCAAAATAAATAAACAAAAGAACAGAAACGACAAACAAAATAAATTCTAAAGTCTTTGTGAAACAAAATTGTCCTGCAAAAAAGGGGTGTTTAAGACCAAAATACCAGACTGAAGAGTTTTATCTCCCAGTTTTTGTCAGAAAGAGAGAAATGCTAACAACCAAATGGAAATTAATGAGCTTGTTTAAATCTATTATGTGATTAATTGATTCATTGATTTATTGCTTTTTGCAAAAGGCCTAATAATTAATGATAATCAATCCAATTAATTGTGTCAGTCTAGTCTGATGGTTTTGGTTATGATTTATGAAAGAAAGTTTTTCCATCACAGAAAATAATTTTTAAGAATAACTCTTCCTTTTTTTTTTTAGGTCCAGGTGCGCATTCGTCCCGCCTGCTTCTCCCAGGATCACTGAACTTCCTGTAAATATGGATTTTGCAGCAGTGAAAAACCGTCAGAGTTTGGATGTGATCTGTTTGATGTCAGAAGATGACGAGGACTTGATTTACATGTCGACGGATCAGAAACCCGATCTGAAGCAGGAGGCTCAGGTGAAGAAGCAGATCCAGCGCCTGGACAGGCAGATTTCCGCAAGCGATTTGGTGAACTTCATCAGAACTTATTTCCAGGATGAAGTTTACTCAGCGGAGCCTGAGGACATCATGGCAGCCGTCACCGACCAGCCGTACTGTGTTTACCTGTATGTCAGTGTGGAGCTGGGCGCAGGACGCAGCGCCAGCGTCCTGCTGATTGGATACTTCGATGAGCGTTCATGCCGAAGCGTGGTGAAGCTGCTGCACACTCTACAGATGAGCACCGACAGCGCCGACCCTCGCCAGCCGATGGACACGGACGCCATGGCGCGCGTCGCCGACTCGGACGCCTGGCTGCTGGTGGAGGCGCTGCGGAAGTACGAGCTGCCGCTGTCCAACCTGGCGGCGTTCTACTGCAGCACGCCGCAGCCGGGCTTGAGCCGGGTGTTTGTGTCACGGCTGCAGGCGTTCAGCCCCAAGATGGTGTCGCTCTGCAGCATCCCGGGGATCGCGGAGCGCGCCTGCCGGGCCGGACTCACTGCCGCCTTCAGCCACGCCGTCGACCTCATCACAGACGTCCACTGCCACTATTCCATCTGCCCGTCCAGCAACGACAGCCTGAAGGATGTGTTCGCCGACACCGGGCCGCAAGCCCCACAGTTTCTGTTCCTGGCCCACACCGTGCAGAAGATGGCCGCCCGGTGGCAGGACCTGCGGGAGTATTTTAAATCGCTAAATGAGGCAGAAGTGTCGATCCAGAGCCGTCTGCTGGACGACACGCTCCGGATGCAGTTCCTGTTCCTGTCCCACGCCTTGGAGCCCCTCAGAGCGCTGAACGAGCTGCAACGGGCCAGGATCACGGAGCTGAGCGAAGAGCTGCAGATCACTGCCATCCTGATGCAGTCCTACACTGCCAGCATCCTCCAGCCGCACGCCGTCGACCGCTTCCTCCAAGGGGTGGGCACCTGCAGTATCGCTTATAGGACTGGAAAATAAGTCAACAACAATTACATTGAAATGCACATGATCAATAGCAATACATAATACATCCCATTCAATTTACATAGCATGTTATTGTTTATATCTGGAAATTTTACTCTTTACCTGCTGCTGCTGGAGATCGATTCCATTAAAATGAAACCTGGAGAAGTTGGTATCATCAGTTCAGTTTTAAATAACTTACTGATATTTATTGGTGAAACAAATAGTGGAGAAAATAATAAAAACATTTCAGATAAAACTGTCAGTAGGCCTGGACAAAAAAATCAACAATATATTGGAAATAGACACATGAACCATATCAGTAGATAATGCATCGGACAGAAAATCACTGAACTCCAGAACATTCTGGGGAATCAGCCAATCAGCAAAGAGCGAGGCATCAACCCACTCATTCTTTGGTTGCCTAGCACAACCTGCTGAGTAACTTCCAGTTTAAAGTTTCTCCCTTTAAATGCTTAAAATAAAAAAACAACATGTAGACAGATCTGTGAAAAGAGGAAAGGTCAGCCCAGCAGTTTGGTTGCATTTCAAATATGTAAAACAAAAAACTAAAAGGAAAGTTTTTATGTCTGTGGTGCTGAATTCTGTCATGCAGTTTTTTAAAAATAGAGTAATGTTTAGCTATTTAATCACCATTTGTGACAAAATAATTTAAATAATTTAAATTTCTAAGTCCATGTCTTCCTGCTGCAGCGGGAGCTGGACCTGCTTCACGGCGACCAGCTGCTCCCCGTGGCCCAGGTCAACATCGGGCCGCGCGCGTCAGACTTCATGTGGGCCTTCGGGCCGAGCCTGGGGGAGCAGAACCTGGCCCAGTTCCTGAAGGACGCCCAGGCGTTCTACAGAGCCGCTCTTCAGAGTCTGGTGGAGAGCATTCCCAGCCCGCTCGGAGACGTGACGCTCAGGAACATCGGGCTGATACTGAAAAATCCAGAACGCATCACAGTAAGAATCCCACCATCCTTTACTTCCTGGACCCTAGAAATACTTCTGAACTGATTAATCTCAATCAATCGATTATTGAACCAATCGTCTACCAGTATTCAGAGTGTACAGACTAAAACTTTAAGTTTGCTGAAATAACATTTGAGAGCAGTAATTAAACTGCACAATATAAATAGATTTTGCATTTAAGAAAAAAAAAAAAAACTTCAATTTTTTCCACCCAGAACTCCCCAGGTGCCAAAGTTTTAGCTTCATCTGGTTCAAATTTTTTAAATTCTCCTATTAAAGACTTGCTAAACAACCAGCAGATCACCATGCACTGCAGGAATTATTATTTTGTTTGTGTTTCATGTGGCCCGTCTTGGGGAACCTGAACATGGTAAATCTTGCTGTGATTGTCTGGTGAACGCTCTCTCTCTGTCCTGCAGGAGAAGCATTTTCCCTGGGAGGTGTTGTCAGTGATGGCCGTCCAGCTGGGGATCTGCGCCGCTGGGCCTCCAGAGGTGAAGCTGCAACGCAGCTGCTGCGATTTCAAGAAGCTCATCCAAGAATGGAGCAGCAGTGGGGAATGCAGCAGCTGGGTGAAGGTAAGAGGTCAAAGCTGGGAAATTAAATGCTGAATGTTTGGGTTGTTTGTCCACGACGCCTCAGAAAGATGGAAAATTCAGAATATTTTGGTGAAAAGTTTCAGATCAAACCAGCAGTCTCTGCTGTTGTCTGTGCAGATCTTGAACAAAATGAAACCGTGGCCCACTCTGCACAAGCTGTTTCTGACCCTGCTGGCGCTGCCCAGCTCTCTGCACCAGACACAGGTGTTTGCTAAGGTGAGTTGTAACATGGCTGCTGCAAAAAGCCATATTGAATTCACATTTAATTAAAGAATGGGTTGGAGGTGGCCCGAGTGAGCAGGATGAAGTGTTTAATACAGGTCCTGTGTTTGTAAAGAACTTTAACTTCTGCTAAATACCATGTTAATATAGCATTTCAGCATTATCTTCCACAAAATACTGTTTGTAGTACGCTTTAGCATTAGCTTCTCCTAAATTCTAATGCTAAAGCGTTTAACATTAGCTTATGCTAAATACTGTACTAATATAGTAATTTAGTGTTAGCTTTCACTAAATACCATGCTGGTATATCACATGGGTTTTGTTGGTACATCGCCTTAGCATTAGCTTCTGCTAGCTACTGTGTTGGTTCAATGCTTAACTCATGTTTATTGTTACTGTAGGGTTAGCGCGGCTAGCATTATAGTTTGCAGTGCCCACCACTGGTTTTCTTGTCACTGCTGTGAAAATCTGAGTTGTGTTTTTTCCTCTCTGAAGGCCTACAAGAACCTGAAAATCCCTCCCTACAGGGAGAAAACTCCCGTGGCCTCACCACACATGGAGGTTTGGGGACGACAATCGCCAGTCGGTAGGAAGAAACTAGCTGCTGTGGAGGCTTTCAGCTGCCAGAAAGTCACAGTGAAACATGAGAGTTCATCAGAGGACGAGAAGAGTCCTGCAGCGAAGCCTTTAATATCAGAAGATGAAACATAACAGGAGTGTGGATGAGATGGACTACACAGACAATTCCTCAGGTAGGACTCCCCGGTTTACCTGAACTTTAGCTGGGTCCGCTGTAGCTCCATTAGCTTACTCTCTGGCTGGGTTTTGTCAGATGTGATTGACATCACAGAAGAGCCCGTGAAGTCTCCGGCTGGCCAGCGGACGAAGACGAGTAAGACGATAAACGTGAATATTTTCTACATCTTTCTGCTTTGCTGCAAGTCATGCTCATTTAGTGCTGCTTAGCAGGTGAAGGAATTCATCAAGAAGAGTTTATCTTCATCGTGACGAGCGATGAAGAGGATCTGATCTGGGATACGACAAAAAAACTACCAGCTTGTGAAGAAAAATCCATTGTAAGTGTATTTCTGATGAACATGGGGAGCATTACAGAATGTCAGGGGTGCAGATATGTACAGATTAGTCAGATTTAATAAAAAATGTTTATCATTGAGCAGTAAATGATGGTTAACTAATTTTTGCATTTTAATTTTATGAATTTTGTGGACCACCATTTGCAAGAAGTTGTTATAGGAGCTACTTCTCAGAGATAAAAACGTTTTTAAACGGTTAACATAGGAGCTATGTTGGGATGACTTTCTGAAGGCGAAGCCTCAGAAATAACAGGAGCTTCTTAAAGAGACAGAGACCCCATTTCTTTTCCGTCATGTTTGACATAAAATATTTTTATAACAACTGAAGGTAGCATAGACACTTGATGGTGCTGTAAAATGGCTGTAATTCCTGTGTTTTTCTGTAGGGGGAGCTGGTTTGGGGTCAGATCGAAGGTTTCGCCCCGTGGCCCGGCGTCATCATTCCGTTCAAAGACCAGGTCCATCTTCCTCAGAAGAGGATGGTGGAGTGGTACGGCCAGAGAATGTGCTCTCAGGTCATTGTTTTCCGCCTCGTTCTTACTGGCTGGCCATTTTTCTGCAGATGGTAAAACGTCCGCCATGTTGTCTCCGATTGCAGGTCAGTGTCAGGTCTCTGAAGCCGTTTGCTGCGTTCGGCCAGTATTTCTCCGCCAACTCCTTTGCAACCCTGGTCACCTACAGAGAGGCCGTCCTCTTGTCGCTGCAGGTCCGTATCCTAAGCTGCTCTAGGCGACTCTACAGACTAGTGGCAGCTGCTGGGTGTGAGAGACGTTTTCAAAACATAAAATTTTGTGGTCGAAGCATTTCCGTTTGTGTCCTGCAGGAGGCAGCGATGCGCTGTGGGAAGAAGTTTCTCCTTTGCTCCAGGACAGCGAAGAGGTTCTGAAGCAGTTTCTGGACTGGGCGTTCGGAGGCTTTCAGCCGACCGGTCCGGACGGACTCAAACCTAAGCAAGGTGCAGCCGCGTGAATATTTAACACTGGAACTGGAAAACATTTAAATATCCTAAGTAACTAAACAGAAACAACAAATCAAATGAATTATGAAGTCTCTGTTAACAAAATTATACTTCAAAACAGAGCTGGTTGAGACTGAAGATTTTATCATCCAGTCTGTAGTAGAAAAAGAAACAATAAATCATGCAAATCGACTCAAGCATGTCATTAAGCTCAGTTTGATATTCAAGATTATTTAAAAGCAAATCGAATTGAATCAGTAAGCATGCATGTGGCAACGGTAGAAAGGAAAAACTTCCTTTCAACAAGAAGAAAAGTCCAGCAGAACCAGAACCAGAAGCTCATCCAGATAAACGGCTGGTTGAGTTTATCTAGGGCGCATTGATTCCTGCAGCAGAGTCTTCACAGGTCTGTCCTACAAATCAGCTGCAGCTGATCCAGAAGCTGTGTCTGTGTGTGTTTTCCAGGTGTTGTTAAAACATACACCAGGCCAAAGGTGAAGAAGAAGCTTTTTGAGAAGTCCAACCCAACTCCTGCCTCCTCCACCCCGACGGAGAACAAAGTCGGCATCGAGATGAAACACGTAGCCAACTTGCTCAACAGACTGTCCTGCGCTTCCGGAGATTCGCCATCCAGCTCCAAAACCAACGGAACCAACGGAGAAACCGGACCGGGTTCTGCTGGAAAAAGGTCCAAACCTCCGACTCCCTTCGGCGGAAAGCAGGGAAAGGAAAGATCCCAGATGGAGAAGGACAAGTGGGACACCGAGTGGGACCAGGTGAAAAGCAAATGGCAGAAACAGAAAGTCAGAGGACGGAGCCTGAAGAAGAGCTACAGCTGGCTGTCTGGAGAGGATAACGACATGTCGCCGGACTTTGTGCCACAGAGGAAGAGGAGCTACACCAAAACATACAATAAGGTCAACGTGACCAGCGGCGTGTACACGCAGCCGGACCAGAAACTCAGAGGTATCGACTGACAGTCGCTCCATGGTAGATCAATGGGATTGTTGGTAGTTATTTGACTCAATGAAGGAAGTTTACGTCCAAGTGGAAGTGATTCTAAAAACGTCCTCAGAGCTTAAAGCTGATCTATTATTCTTCCTCGATCAGGTTCTATGGCCTATACAAAACACATTCATTACATTTTGTGCACAAAATCATTCTTAGATACCGAGATTTAAGTCTGAATTTGAGATTCTTTTAGAGTCTCTGTCACTTTAAATCCTAATAAGCTGCTGACCACGCCCCCAAATTCAACATGTACACTTGTTCGTGAAAATGGATGAGGAAACGTATAACCGTACATCTTAGAAAAGCAGAATGGAGCCTCCTGCACAATCAGCAAGAATGCAGCAAGTAGTTTCTGGGTGGTAAGTCAACAGCTAACCACCAGTCTTTTCCAGCAGCCATTGTACAGAACATACAGTGGAAAAACCAGCTGAGCAAACATGCTGGAACTCAGCTCAGGTTGCTAGGTAACGGGCAGAGTTCCGCTGGCGTTGCTAGGTAACGGGCAGAGTTCCGCTGGCGTTGCTAGGTAACGGGCAGAGTTCCGCTGGCGTTGCTAGGTAACGGGCAGAGTTCCGCTGGCGTTGCTAGGTGAAAGCAGCAGCTCATTTGGATTTAAAGTGACAGAGGCCCTAAAACTATAGGACTATCCTAACCAAAGAAACAACAGGTCACCTTTAAAACGAAAGAACTGCATAACAGTAAAATGAATGGAGTTAATTGCAGGGCATGTAATTTATTGCACTGTAATTGAAAACAGTATTGCAAGCAATATTGACAAATAAATGTGATTGTCAACCTCTATAGGCTAAAATAATATTATAGCAAAATAACATTCCACCAGCGTTTTAATATTCCCAGTGAAATCAGAAGTTAAAACATCACTGCCTGTTTTCAGTTAGTTTTTACAAATTAAACTTACATTTTTTCCACCAAATTCTGTTTTTAATTATCCACAGTTCCTTGCAGAAACCATTTCTAATCATAGCTTTAATTAACAAAACTTCAATAGATAAATGCAGTATATTGAAACTTATTTTAAGCGTTTTTGTGGCAGGAAGCTCAGTAAACACGCGTCTTCTTCTCCTGAAGCGAAGGAGGACTTTGCTAAGCTAACATTAGCCCAGATGGTGCGCAGAGCAAACATCCAAAGAGTTTTTCTTTCTCCTGTTTCATAAACAAAACAGATGAAGAGTGGTTGTTTCCCATTATTGATCAAATGATCTCTTCACAGAGAAGACCATCAATCAGATCCTGGACTTAAACCTCGATATCGAAGGTCGGTGCTCGCAGTGAGAGTTTATCTGTCGTTCTGTGAGTCTAGTCTCACGACTTCCTGCCGTTTGACCTGCAGATTTCTGTTTGTGCTGCGGAACCAAAGAAATCCAGATTTCCCACCCGCTCTTCAAAGGAAGCCTCTGCTTGAAGTGCAAAGTAAGTTCCTGCTGCAGCGGAAAATATTTTAAACCAGTGGCACAAAAATTTTTTTTTACAAACTAACTGAGTAAAGATGGCGCCCAAACAAAACTGGTGTCTAACAGGGGTTTTTGTGCTGCTGTCACTTTAAAGATGTTAATAAAAAAGTTTCCACAGGTCATCGTCAATATCTTCAAAGCAAAAAAACCTTTTTGCTGCACAAACATTTCACACCTTTGTTGTTACATTTGGATAATGTGGTTGACTTTTTTAACTTTTATTAATATCTTCAAAGCAGCACAAACAAACATTTTTGCTGCACAAACGTAGTCGAGATGATTGACATCAAACTTGTCAGGTTTTTTTTTAATGATGGCAGCAAAAACAAAAATATTTCACACCAATATTTGGATAATGAGATTGACTTTTTGACCTTTTAAAATTTCATTAATATCAAAGCAAAAGCAGCACAAATAACATTTTTGCTGCTCAAAGGTAATAATGCCCCGATAGAAGTCCGGCATTATTGTGCCTCTGCCTTTATATTAGTAGAAAAATGTCTCAAAACGACAATATTATCGTTTATCGCAGTAACTTCTGGAACAGTTCATCAACATGTCTGCCTCTGCAAACTGGGAATATTTAAAAAACAAAAAGGGTCAAAAGCTTCTTGATTCGTTGATGAGTTTTCATTTGGTGTTCATGCAGCAGTCCAAATTAAAGCTTTGATTTAAAACTCTCTGCCTCTGAAGGATAACTTCATGGAGACGCTGTATCGCTACGACGAAGACGGATACCAGTCCTACTGCACCATCTGCTGCTACGGCATGGAGGTCATTCTCTGCGGACACGACGGCTGTCACAGGTTGGTCTCCGTCATCCAGGCACCCCGTGCAGAGCAGGCGGTTTAGTCTCGGCCCGTTTGGTCTGCAGGTCTTTCTGCGAGGACTGTCTGAACATCCTGGTTGGTCCAAAGACGTTTGACTCTCTGAAGGTCGTGGACCCGTGGATCTGTTACCTGTGCCAGCCTCACCAGCAGCACGGCGCGCTGGTCCCCCGGGAGGACTGGAGGTTTCGCGTCCAGGAGATGTTTGCCAACAACAGCGCCATGGAGTTTGTGAGTGTTCAGCTGATGGTGAAAGTGTGACAGCGCCCTCTAGTGGTCCTCCTGCTGAAGATGGGGCTTTATATTATGTTATACCTGGAGTGTTGCTGCAAAACGCCTGGGTGGACTTAGCCCCGCCTCCGAGGCGCCGCTCCTCCCAGCTCCTTCAGACTAGCCAGCAGCTATTAGCAAACAGCTGAGCTCATCATCGGAGCTGCTGCTCAGAGCGACGCTGGTAAAAAGTCAGTCAAATTTCACATATAAAATATTTTTTTAACAGGTGAATGCAGCATAGTTACATGATTGTGCTATAAAATGGCCAAGAAAACACATAATACTGTTTAACAACTTTTCAGATCCGACCAATGACTTTTGTTTTTAGAAGAAACAAATCTTTTTCTCAGAAAATAGCAACAAATATAGAATTATTATTACATTACTATTATTATTATTTTTAAAACGTGTCAAATTTAGTGACCTTTTTAGCCCCCAAAAATAAAAAATGTACTTTTATTGACAACTGTTGGTTACCTGGTTACTTTGGGTTAATAAAGTATGTCAGTTGTCCTATAAATGTTTTACTTTCTGTTACAGACGTCAAGCCAAAAGACGTCTGCAACTTTTCAGTTTGGCTCTTAAAGAGGGAACGTTTCTTTGGATTCTGTGCAGCTTGAAGTTTTTTGTTCTGTTTTGATGTGTTTTGATGTGCGACCCGATCTTGGTGGGATGAGGATGTGAACTCAAACTCCTCAGATTAAATAAAGTTCATGGATATTAGCTGTGTGTTGCTGATGCAGGAGCCTCATCGGGTCTACCCGTCTGTCCCCATCAAGATGCGCCGACCTCTGCGGGTTCTGTCGCTGTTCGACGGGATCGGAACAGGTGAGCCTCCGGACCGGCAGACCAGACGGTTCTGATCGCTTCAGCACCATTTCTCTAATTTCTTATATTTTGTGTTCTTGGCATTTTTTATATTTTTGTCATATTTTTACCGTCTGTGTCCTTTGTGTTCGTTTTCTTCATTTTTGTGGTTTTTGGTTTTAAATGCTTCTTCCTTTTGTTTCTTCATATTGTTCTTTGTTTCCATATATTTATTTGTGTTTTTCACATTCCTGGTTTTCAAAGTGTTTGATGTATAACTTTATTTGTTTCGTTTTCTGATTCGTTCTCATTTTCTATTTGAATTCTTCATATTCTTTAAATTTGTAGTTTTCTATTTGTTTTGTTCCTCGTATATCTATTTTTAATCTTCTGTGGTTTCTGTATTCTTGTTCACATTCATGGTTTTTGCTCTTTGTGTTTATCAAATTTTAATATCATCTGTGCTCTGTCCTTCCTGCGGCAGGATTGTTGTTGTTTTTTTGTTCGTTTTATTAATTTTTCCACCATCTCTGCTCCACACCCGAAGGTTAGACTTTGCAGAACAGAAACTGGACGTGAACTGAAACTGAATTTCACTTTTCTGGTGTAATCTTTGTACTTTAGGGAACATTAAACTAAAATCCAAATGGGTTTTTGTTCCAGTGAATTGAACCAAATCAAATGAACATTTTTATCTTCACGTTGTTTTTCTCAGGCTATTTGGTGCTGAAGGATCTCGGCCTCAAGATGGAGAGATATGTCGCCTCCGAGATCTGCGAAGACTCGGTTGCCGTGGCAACCATCAACCACGACGGAAAGATCATCCACGTTGGAGACGTCCGATTCGTCTCCCACGAGCTGGTGGGTTAAATCCGCTGCTTTACTTTCCCTTTTCTGAAGAATAAATTTAAAAAATGTCCAACATTTTCTGGTTCATTGAAAAGCGACTCATTTAAATGAATTTTATTTTGAAATTCAGCTGGAGAAGTGGGGGCCGTTCGACCTGCTGATTGGTGGAAGCCCCTGCAACGATCTGTCCATCGTCAACCCGCTGAGGAAAGGCCTCTACGGTACAAAAATACATCCATTTTATATAAAATACATTACTTTCTTTACATAAATATTTATTTATGTTAAAAATATACTTTTGCATGTTGTACAAAAATAAATATTTTTTGTTTATTTAAAATAAAATATATTTTTTTGTTTGAAAAAATAATTACTACTAGTTTGAGTCCTAAATTCAAAACTATGAATCTGTTACTACATTGGTTGACAATTATTGCAATAATCAATTAATTACGATTAATTGACTTAGCCCGTTGTTTCTATAATAGTTAATGAAAATAACAGAATTATTCTTAGTAGATAATGTTTAAATTTGACTTTATAAAATCATAAAAATCAAAACCAGAAGTTTTGATGTTTGTGGAGCAGAAAACCTTTGACCTGGTTAATCTGACTGCCTGTTTTATGTGTTCTCCTCTCAGAGGGAACCGGCCGACTGTTCTTCGAGTTTTACCGCATCCTGCAGATGCTGAAGCCCAGAGAGGACGACGAGCGGCCGTTCTTCTGGCTCTTCGAGAACGTCGTTTTCATGAATACGCACGACAAAGTCAACATCTGCCGCTTCCTGGAGGTTTGCTTCACGCCTGCTGGCGCCTGACCCTGAAGCCTGACCCTGAAGTGATTGAGGAGCTGATGGTTCTGTGTTTTTGCAGTGCAAGCCGGTTCTGGTGGACGCGGTCAAGGTGAGCCCTGCGCACAGAGCCCGATACTTCTGGGGAAACATTCCTGGGATGAGCAGGTGAGAGAACAACGGCTCTGTTTATTAAAACTGCCAGAAAAGCTATAAAACCACCTGTCCCAGAGGACAGGACAGGTAAAAACCTGGCTCACCTGGCCAGGTTTTTATACACAAACAGTTTAAGTTTAAATGGGAATCTTTTGATTTCGGCTCTGAAACATTTCAAGCTTGTTAAAAATAACTATATATGTTTTTTTTTTTCTTTTTTACAAAAACATTTCTTACAAAAAATATTTTTGTAATACATTTTATAATATTTTTATTTTTTTTAAATAAAATATCTGTATAAATATATTTTCTGCAGAAAATATATTTTATTGTTTTTTGGTATTTTATACCCCAAAATTTGGGAGGGGCAAAAGTATATTTTTTTATTAACATTTGGTTTGTAAACACTTCCAGCTAATTTTGTAAAGTCAAAACTACTAAATCACTCAACTGGTAATCTAGAAGAATAATTATTTCCATTAAATATTATAAAGAAACCAAGGGATAAAACAATTATTTGATTATTGAAATAATTATTAACTAATTTAGTGATCGATTAATCATTAACTGGAGAATATGTACTGGGAAAAAATACATTAAAAAAAAAGAATAAGATACTTAAACCCGTGACTGATCCGAAACTCGTCAGGCCCATCATCGCCTCCCAGAACGACAAGTTGAACCTGCAGGACTGTCTGGAGCTCGGCAGAGAAGCCAGGGTGAGAAAAAACACATTTGTTCTGCTTCCATTTCCGGCAGAATAAACTCACGACTGTTGTTGGGGATTTTATTTCCAGGTAACTAAAGTGAGAACGATCACAACAAATCCAAACTCCCTGAAGCAGGGGAAGGACGTGTCTTTGCTGCCGGTCGTGCAGAACGGGAAAGAGGACATCCTCTGGATCACCGAACTGGAAAAGTACATCAAAAGCCCCATTTACCTGCCGTAGGACAAAAAGCTGCTGGCTAATGATGACTAGCATTGGTTTTAGCTGTTATCAATATATCACGCTAAATTCAGCGCAATATGTAAATAAATCAGATGCAGTGCTTTGCTACTAACTGTCAACACAACAACAACTAGATAACCAGGTCAGGAAAAAATGTAAGGAAAAAATAGAGAGAGGAAGGTAGTTCTGTTATGCTAGCATGACTATGACAACCATAACATGTAGATGTGCTGTGGAATCCAATGTGTTTCAGTTCAGTTAAAAAAATGCAACCTAAACACCGTGTGAAGCAACCATCGTTTCGCCTTCCAGCGTTCTGCACATGTGCAAAATTTAAAGACGTAAACAATAACATGCAAAGGCTCCACACTTCTTCTTCGAATTGTTTGTTTTTGATCTTTTCTGTATTCGTTGCTTTCATATTTTCGTCATGTTACTTCTTTACATTCTTTTTGTTCTTCAGATTTATTTTGTCGTAGTTTTTGTTTTCATCTCACACTGTGTCATGTAGGATTAAATCAATATTCTCCAACGTTGGTTAGAAACAGATGCCACCTTTACATGAACTAAAGCATGATTTTTCCCCTCTTTGCAGGATCTTTGGTTTCCCCAAACATTACACCGACGCGAGGAACATGAACCGGCAGCAGCGGCAGAAGCTGTTGGGCAAGGCATGGAGCGTACCGGTCATCCGTCACCTCTTCGCCCCGCTGAAGGAGTACTTCGCCTGTGATGAGCTTCCCCCCATCAGCGCCTCGGCCACCAGCACCGCGCTGTCCTCGCCCAACTCCCCGGACCTGCAGCAGCTCCGGTAGAACCGGAGCTGTGTCACGGTTCTGTTTCCCGTATGGGAACGCAGAACTACGTCGTGAACATTGGGTGAATGTGAATCACTAACAGTTATTATCTTTACAATAAGTCTGTTGCTTTTCTACACTGCCATCCACTCAGTGCTCCAAATTTTAACTAAATAATCTCAATATTTTGTGCAATTAATCATTTAATTCAGCTTCCTCTGATAGGCAGCTGTTCTCCTCAGGAAATCTGTATGAATGCATCAGTTTAACAGTTTTTAAGACGGTTGAGAAACTTTATGGTTGATGAAATGTTTCGGGGCTGATTTGCAGAATGTGAATCGTGATGCTTTTTAAAACTACTTGACTGTTTTTATAATACTGTAATATTCTTGTGTTGCTTTTTAAAATTCTTTGTTGATTTGTGGTTTTAGATCTTTTCATATGGAGGACTGATCCTGCCAAAATTAGCCAAAACCTTTGGAGAAAAAGTATGAGTTTGTAAAGTAATTACACCAAATATTACAACCCAAAAAAAATTTTTAAATGCAAATGAAAACTTTCCCAACTTATCTGATTACACAATGCAACATTATAAATATAAAAATATTTTATGACTATAAAAAATAAGTTGGGAAAGTTATTTATATTTTTTTAATGCGATATTTGACACATTATCAAGCCATTTATTTATTTATGTCTTTAGTGCCAATTTTGGCAGGATGAGTCTTCCATACTCTGATCGTGGTTTAATGAATAGAAAAAAAACAACCATTTTAAGATGGTAAATCTGCAATTATGGAGTGATGGACAGTTGTGGTGCATAAATCGACCTCAGTGTTGACCTGCGGTGCCTTAAACAAGCCGCCCGCTGCCGTTTACCTGTAGATCCGTTTGGGTCATAACTAGTTATAAACTGAGCCAAACATTAAGAAAAATGTTTAAATGACTTTATTTCAACTGCTGAACCCCAAAAAAATCTAACAAACATCCATTTCCTTTTTATTTCTGTGAATTTTATAATCACGGTTTGATGCATTTCTACCAAAATCATGTCGATGCACTTTCATTTTTTTAAGCTGGTAACTAAACCGAATGAGAGAAATAGGAATAAGACGACAAAATGCACAAGATGTTCTGAATATGTTAAAACCCTCTAGACTCAACCTGTTTGTGGTTCCAGTAGATTTAGTAAACATCTTTTAGTTTTGTTCAGCAGGATAAATTTGTTATTAAGAGTATTTAAATCAATATTGGAGCAAACGGAACAATCACCAAGTAACAGAGGAATCCTCCTTTTTAATTATGTTTCTTACTAACTACTGTAATTTAGCTGCTTTTTGTCATCATGATTCATTTTTAATGGAAATTATTGGAAATATTGTCACTGAAAGAACCATAACGAATGAAATTGAAAAGTTGGTTCCAATGTTTACATTTGATGCTTTCTTGTTTTGTTTAATGCCGAAAGTCCTGATTAGTGGGACTGCGATCCGTTTATTGGTGGATCTTTTCTTGTGAAATATGACCAAAGTTCATGCAATGCTCTTGCACGTTACCCCAGAGGGATTAAATGCTTGTTGGCTGTGTGAAGGTTAAAACATTTACAAGAACAAAATACTGTCCTGTTTGGCTCTACAAATGCTGTTAGTATTAGGAATAAAATTTTGTAAACATCTCAATTTTCTTCTTTTTCTTATTTGTGACTTTGGATAAATCTTCATTCAAATGTCTATAAAATGCAATAAATTACTATCTATTGGGGTGTTAATACATAATATTAGCTATTATGTATTAGCCATGTTCACCAATACTGAATGATGTAAGTCAACGTGCTGCTGGAACCATTTACACATCCAGTATCAATATGCCAACATTAGCTTCGTACTTAAAATAAGCATTTCAGACAATTTTTCATTTATTAGAGAAGTTTATCCTACTGAATGGAATAAGTCTATACATAAACATATGAGGTACCAGAAATGACTTTGTACACAGATATTAATTAATATGCTGAATGGACTAATTTTGTGTTAGTCAATATGCCAGCGATAACCTTCATCCAATTCCTAGTATCAACATAATAGTGACTAAATATGACTTAACTACTAAACAGAAAAGCTTAATATTATCTAAATACTAAACAAGCTGAAGTGACTTAACTAAATAATTTTAAAATTACTTCATTTTAAGCGTAAACAGAACAGGTTAAAATGATTTTACCATTAAACAGACAATCTTAAAATGACTTTACTATTAAACAGACAATCTTAAAATGACTTTACTATTAAACAGACAATCTTAAAATGACTTTACTATTAAACAGACAATCTTAAAATGACTTTACTATTAAACAGACAATCTTATAATGACTTTACTATTAATCAGACAATCTTATAATGACTTTAATATTAAACAGACAATCTTATAATGACTTTACTATTAAAACAGACAATCTTATAATGACTTTAATATTAAAAAGACAATCTTATAATGACTTTAATATTAAACAGACAATCTTAAAATGACTTTACTATTAAACAGACAATCTTAAAATGACTTTACTATTAAACAGACAATCTTATAATGACTTTACTATTAAACAGACAATCTTAAAATGACTTTACTATTAAACAGACAATTTAAAAGACTTTACTATTAAACAGACAATCTTATAATGACTTTACTATTAAACAGACAATCTTAAAATGACTTTACTATTAAACAGACAATCTTATAATGACTTTACTATTAAACAGACAATCTTATAATGACTTTAATATTAAAAAGACAATCTTATAATGACTTTAATATTAAACAGACAATCTTAAAATGACTTTACTATTAAACAGACAATCTTAAAATGACTTTACTATTAAACAGACAATCTTATAATGACTTTACTATTAAACAGACAATCTTAAAATGACTTTACTATTAAACAGACAATCTTATAATGACTTTACTATTTAACAATCTTAAAATGACTTTACTATTAAACAGACAATCTTAAAATGACTTTACTACTGCACATCCAAGCTTTAAATTTATTTACTACTAAAGAAGATTAAAACGATTTAACTATTAAACAAACTATGCAAATGTTGTGAATAAACACAATCAGTGCCAGTTGTAAATATAAACAAAGCAAACTTAAACACAATAATTGTAAATGTTTTAAGGTTTTAGGCACTTACTTCGATTCTATGGTCATTTTAGTTTGACACTGACGCCCTCAACAGAATCATTTTGGTTCTGATGGACGTCCACTGAGTCTGGTCTCCACAATCAAAGCGAACCTCACAGAAAACACTCAGACAGAAATGCTCAGCAGACATCTACCGAAACTCACTGGTCCAATTCAGATGTATTTAAATGATCCCAAAGGGAGGTTAATTTTTTGGGGAAACTGGAGAAAAGTCTTGCATGCCCAGAGACGACCATCCAACATGTTCAGACACTCAGAGGGAGTTGAACCCTCATCCTCATGTGCAGTACTTGAGAACATCTTCAGACTTAGATCCTCAGGGACGTCTGTTGGAGACGTTAAATAAGAACCTGATGGTGCTTCATCATCTCCTGCATGATCTCCAATGCAGGCTTCCTCAATCACTCAACTTTCGGTTTCATCCCAGGAACCCATCCCAAGGCTTGCCTTGGCTGACTGGACTCTGCTCATGTTGGATTCACGTCTCAGATCTTGTGTCTTTTAAGGGATTGCATAGGGTTTACCCAGGCCTCTGAAAAAACGCTCAGCTAAGAACAGTTTCCACACAAGTTTCCAATGATATTCCAGAAAAAGTTCTTGATCTTTTCTTTAAGACCTGTGAGCTCAGATTTTGACTCAACTGTGTTGACAAGAGCCAGTTTGTTTGATTTCTGGAATATAACAAGGTCCCTTATCATAAATCTGGTTTCAGACACTAAATTTTTCATTATGTACATGTAAGGTATTTTCTTGATGTCATTTCTTCTGGGGTCGTCAAAGTCTAAGCCGGAAGCGACTTTATTCATCACATGTTTCACAATTAGCTGATTTATATTCTTGGTGTGTTCGGTACTGTAGTCTCCTTCCACATTCAGGATTTTCGCGAACGTGTCGGGAACTTTGTTCCCCACAATCGCCTTTACATCTAAACGCTCTAAACATCCAACGCTCTGGAGATTATCTAGAGCGTTGGATGCAAACAGCTCCAAGACGTCTCCCATCGTCTTGAACAGAAAGCAGGTGGTGATGCCATCTGGGTTTCCATCTGCCAGAACTTTACCCTCCTTTGGGGTCAGGACCTCGAAGAAACCGGTCACCACCGGCGTCAGGGTTTGGACGGTGATGATCCAGGTCTCTGCTATCGGGGAACTCATTACACTTGGGGTAATTGCTGAGAGTTTTCTGCTGAAATTACTGGAAAAACACCAACTGATCCAAGCTCTGCGACAAACTATGCAAAGTGACGGTTAGAGAGAAAGAACGAGCAAATAAAGACCCTGAAGTATGACGTCATTGCACGTCATAGGCATCAAACCTATGACGTGCAACGACACAAGTTTTTTGCTCTCCCGTAATGAGTCACATTTTCAAGACTTATGCTTATATTTTAAAACATTTTGATAAAGTAATGTGGGCGGGAGGGACGCCGTGACGTCACACATGTAACCGATAAACACGTCATCAAGAAAGAGAGAGAAAAACACGTTAGAGTCGCTTCATGGAACCGGCTGAAATTTAACAATAGAAAGTTTTAAAATCTAAAAAGATAATTTTAAACAGGCTCTAAACAGCTGAACCGTCCCGGTTCTGGTCTGATCAGAACCCCGCCGAACCGGGTCTTAATATGCGTCCATGATGCCCGTGTTTACCGCAGGAATGACGAATGCTGAACAATTAGGATTATTTTGTGTAAGAAATTAAGAACTTGTGGTTCATAAATATGCAAAATTATTTGGTTTCCGTTTTTAATCTGAGCTGATAATTTTCTTCTCTTCATCTTCATGTCGTTAATAAAACATTTATTTCAGAATAAGAGTTTTTTTAAAAGCTCGACATGAAAAAAACTAAT
This sequence comes from Poeciliopsis prolifica, assembly GCF_027474105.1. NCBI lineage: Eukaryota > Metazoa > Chordata > Actinopteri > Cyprinodontiformes > Poeciliidae > Poeciliopsis > Poeciliopsis prolifica. The sequence goes on from NW_026562537.1 coordinate 284,126, forward strand.
AAATAAAATCATGATTCAGACAAACAATGAAGATTTTTAAAATCCCAAATAAAATCCCAGGGAAAAAGTTGAACATTTCAGATAGTAAACTGAAATATTTTTTTAAATAATTTTTGTTCAACCCAGAAATTTTAGTTATTTTTCTGTCACTTTCAAATAATAACCTTCTTACAAATGATTCTTCATATTCTTCTGATTAATCAGCAGTGGTTTTTTTCATTCCCTCTTCGTCTCACATTGTTTTCTTTGAGAAACCTTTGAAAAACAAACAAACAAACAAACAAAACAACACCGGAGATTTGGGAGGTACCATACTTTTTACTAGAGTGAAAGAATCACATATGAATAATGGTACTTTCCACCGGTTTAAACAAACAAATGTGATATAATATTATAATACTGTCTAATAATATTTATTTCTAAGATAGGCTATTGTGTCAGAAAATTTAAATCAATGTTAGGAGATAATAAAAACTTTTTAAGATTTCTAAAATCTGGTTATTCTGAGGTCTAAACTGTCTGTTGGGTTGGAATAGGTTAATGTGATTGGCTGAAACAAGGAAGCCATCTGATTGGCTGCTGATCGTTCAAAGACATTTGCAGATTGTGAGGTGTGTAGCGCCACCCACAGGCCAGAAACAGTTTGTAATTCAAGATATATTTGTGTTTGCATTAAAAATAAAAGTGTGAATCTTGTTCTGTGCATTTGTGGCTCTTGAGCTGTGCGTTCGTGAATTATGAGACTGTTTTTGCTCCATACGCTCGGGGTGCGTGGGGACGTACTCTTACGTGTTTACGTCATCTGCTGCGCTGTTCCGCTGTGTTCTTCCGCTGCCGGTAGATTGAACGTGAAACAGCTAAAGAAAAGCAGAAGTGGCACCTCTGGTCTCAGTAAACAAAGATTTGTGTTTTGTTGGTATTCGGAACCACAGCAGAGACAATTAATTACTATCGAGTCCGCAGAAGTCTGAATTCTGACCAGCTGTAGGTGAGTTAACCGTTTTTCCTTTTAAACAAAACCGGGGTGATTTGAAGCGGCCGCTGGTTGAGGAGCCGAGCAGCTAAAATGCTAACTGCTGGTTTGCTGCCCCAGAGCATGGCTGGTACTGGTTAGAGCGGAACCAGTTGGTCAAACTGGACCAGGTTTCTTCTCTTCAGTTGTCATGTCTTTAATAAAATCCCATTTGATATGATTGGGTCGACCGGGACTCGGTGGTGGCTCCAGGGTAACGGAACCTAACAAGGCGGTGCTCCGTCTGGGAGGCTCTGGTTCAGGGCGGGGAAACAGCCTGCATGCTGGCAGAACCGGGCTCCAGATCACAGCCCGGCGCTGGAAACGGGTCCAGGACCTAGCCGCAGCTTCCACAGCCCACCAGGAAACCCACAGCCTCACTGCGTGAGGTTGTAGCGAGTTAATAAATCGGCTTATGATCTGATGAGCACATTCATAACGGCTAACTGCTGCTAACGTTAGCTTCAAGTTTCTGATGCGACACAGGCTAAAGGCTTCCGAAATGCGCCCTGAGAAACACCAGTCTGAACCCAAAGCGAGCAGTTTTAGCTGGACTTTCTCTCTAAGACATGTTTGTTGGTGCTGGGAGACAGGAAGCAGCTGGGCCTGTTTGAGACGCAGGTCCGGCTCAGATCTGGTTAACATGCGCCCTGCTGACTCAGATACAGCTGGACTCTCTGCTTCCATAACTGGCCTGGCTTTTTAAAACAAAAGTTATTCATTACTCATTTGGGATTTGTTACACGTGAAGAAGAGAGAAAAAAAAGGCTCCGAGGATTATAAAGATTACTGACTGCTGTTCTGAGTCAATTTACTTAATTTTCCTTTGAGAATCAAAACATTTTGATTTTTTGATATTTATTTTTCTAATAAAGCAATTGGAAATGTTCTTTCAGTAAATGTTTACTATCTTAGTTTCTTTTGTGGTGTTTTTTAATTTTTTAATGTGATTTCTAAATTAACTGTCAGAATAATTTATAACTAAAAAGAGTTGGTATTGTCTACTGGCCTTCATGACACATAGTAATTTTTCTACTAATGTCTACTAGTGATGTTGCTTTAAGATCTGGGTGTATTTTCTTTATATTATATGGAATAGAATAGAAATACCACTTACTGTCACTGACAGACTATAGATGCACATTATTAGATCAAAAATATGAAAGACTGCTCCTGAAGGTCAAAAGGTTTATGAAACTAACTAGCAAACGCTAATAAACAAATTTAAGGTTATTACGTTAACTTGTGTAATCAGAAACCCACTGATTGGATCCATCATGGCAGCCCTGATCCTCTGATACCATCAGACTGACTCTTATTTACACCTGGCATTAAAATTTGACCTTAATGATCAGATCTGTTAGCCGCTCTCCATGCAAATACACTGATAGCGACATCAAACAAAGGGCTATGAGCAGTGAAGAGTGGAGAAAAAACACGATTGTTTTACATGCCATGCAGAGAGAGAGCAGCTCGGTTAACTAAACGAAACCTGGAGATGGAGGACTGATCAGTTTAGAGCAGTGCGCTGCAGCAAAGGGAAGAATAACAGAAAAGCCATTGAAGATCAACTCAGAACCACCTTTAATTGGCTAGATTCATTGCCATAGCAACTGACAACGCGCCGCTACGTGTTTCAGGACCCACAAGATTTTTTTACACAAAGAACAGAACATTTAGTTTGTTAGTGTTATGATTTTAGAGTCGATGTTTATTTAGTGATGTGATAGATCAGCTACTTCGGGCAGATTAGCTACCGCTGCTATTAGCAAAGCTAACACTGCAGTGGTTGTTTAGCTAATTTAAACCCCTGCTCTTCTGATGATCTGTCACTTGGTGTGTGTGTGACCTTTATTATTAACTGAATTGAAACACACCAAATTCCACATCACATCTACATGTCAACATTCTCATAGTCAAGTTAGCATAACTGACCTGCCACTCTCTCCCTCGCTATTTTTTCTTCTTAAAACTTTTCCTGACCTTTTTATTTAAAGCACTGCGTCCCATTTTCTTCCATATAGCAGCCATACATTTAAGATTTAGTGCGCTGCGTTGACAGCTTGTCTGCTAAAACCAATGCTAGTCATCAGCTATCAGCCTTTTGCCCTCCAGCAGGGAGATCAGCGGGATCTAAACGTCACACTGTTGGGATCTGTACCTGAGTCAGAACAACAGCTTTTAATCTGTGAACCAATCAGCCGGTTTAATTAATCAAAGACAAATTCAACAAGATATGAATCAACACATTAAGGTAAAATAATTGTTTAGGTTTATAGTATTTTGTTTTTCTTTGTGATAAGACATTAGAGCGGTTCCGTACGTTTAAAATGGAACATCATCTAAACATCCAGTGCAGCTTTACAGACGTGCAGTGCCGTCTGCATGCGCTTTATGTTGGCTGTTGTATCATGAGAGTCTCAGTCTGACTTGCAAAAAATGGATGGAGGCGATGCACTGCAGGAAATGACCTCATCTGATGAAGGAACCGATCAGGATTGATCAGTTTAATACAGCACATTGGGCAACAATTTTATTTGACAATATTTAAATGTTCAGTTCAGCACAAACATGCTTCATTCAACCCAAAGGGAATTTAATGACCATAGTTGTGACAAATATCTGAGATTGTGATTAGACCTGTTGCAACAAATCAATTAATTGCATAAAAAATTAAATATATTGAAATTATTTCTATTTTTTTCTCCTACACAGAACTAGATGATAAAGTCTTTGGTCTCAACTAGCTTTTATTTTGAAGGAGAATTTTGCTTATGAACTTAATAATTTGTTGTTTCTGTTGTTCTACTTATTTATTTTGTCCAGTTTTGATTTTGGAGATTGTTATGCCATTACCGTTATGTTACTTAAAAATGGTCTCAAATGGATGATCTTGTTGTTTATCGCGATAACCTTTGGGAACATTTATTTTTAGATTTGCTTTTGCAACAGGCCCATTTGTGATGCTGTTTGCAGGTAGCAGTCAGTCTTGCAGCACGACTGAAGGAACCTCTGACAGAAGACTGTCGTCTCATTACTGTACTGACATGCTAACAGTGCAGAGACAATATGTTACTGTAACATGTCCTAAGTGGCCAACAGTTGTTAACTTGCTCTGCTAATCCACTTCATTTGCATTTGCCACTCCTCTTTCAATCTCTCTGACTGTTTGGTTTGAAATCCAGGCAGACAGACGTTAAAAATGGTTTCAACTTCTTTCTTCTTCTCTGCATCCATGACGCCTCCTTTTCCTCTCCTTTGGGTCAAAGTTCAGGCGTTATTTGAATTTTCCAGATGCTAATCAGCTGTGAAATGGGACCATTTTTGACTCAGTTATGCATCATAGTTGTCTAAAAATAACCAAAATATAAGAGCAAAATACGTTCAGCTTCCATAATAATAAAAAATCAACAATTCAACCAAAAGAACTCTTTTTGTCTTTTTTCTCCAAGTGTAATCTCCGGTTCTCTGTGGACTCATGGTTTAAACCGGGCTGCTTGTTTCGGATCTGAAGCAGTAATCCGCCATCTTGTTTTGCAGGTGAGCCAGGATGGCGGTGAATGTTTACGCAACGTCGGTGACCAGCGACAACCTGAGTCGGCATGACATGCTGGTGTGGATCAACGAGTCTCTCCAGATGAACCTCACCAAGATAGAAATGTTGTGCACAGGTAGGACAGAAAATGAGTTTATGTGAAATAAATTCTTCAAAGCTGCTTTGTGAAGTTTAGCGGAAAACCGTTAAGCCAGTTTGAGCACCGATGGAGTCTCAGTTTTTACTTCTGCTGGAAGCATTGATGGGTTAAAAAAGGAGCCATGTTGGGATGACTTCCTGAAGGTGGAGTTTCTGAAAGAGCAGCAGCTTCTTAAAGAGACAGAGACCTAATTTCATAAAGTCATATTTGATCTATACAACATTTTTAAAGTGAAAGTAGAATAGTTACATAACTATTCTAAAAAATTGCACATTGTCTGAAAAATGCATAATACTGCGACTTTTCAGATCCTTTGAGCAACTTTTTCAAAAAAAGCAACAAATCTAGCAACTTTTTTTTTTTTTTTACAAAAAGTCATTTTTTAAAATGTAATTTTCAAAGAAGTTGCTTTACATAAAAATATTCCTTAAAATATTTGCGTGTATTTAAATTGGCAGCATTTTTAAATCACTTTTATGTCATAAAACACAGATTCTTTTAGTCATGTTTAGTTTTTTTTTAAGGCGAATCTTGTGGCTGCGCCTCCTTCCTCGGCTCTGCACCAGAACATAAACTGGGTCCTTTCAGGAGCCGGCAGCTGTCCAGCAGCTTTTAGAGAAAGCATCCCGTGTTGCATTATGGGCAATAAGGCAAGACCAGGCAGGTTTATTTCTACTGTTTCAGAGCTTCTACTGTGTTTAGTTCTGGTTGTGGGAGCGTTGAATAAACAGGTGTGTGCTCACCTGAGGGTTGTAGGCGGTCTGCACCAGACCAGTCTTAGCAATAAAAGCAATAATAAAAGTAATGGTAATTGTTAAGAAGCGCTGCCTGGAATCAATCCGAGGTCCTGGAGTCGGTCAGGACTCTGGCAGTAGGGCGTCCATTTGGTTCATGTTTGCAATTTAAAATGTTCCAGGAGTTTCTAATGTTGTGTTGCTCCTGGTCAGGCGCCGTCTACTGCCAGTTTATGGACATGCTGTTTCCCGGATCCGTGCCTCTGAAGAAAGTCAAATTCGGCGCCAAGTTGGAGCACGAATACATCCACAACTTCAAGCTTCTGCAAGTTGGTTTCAAGAAGATGGGCGTGGATAAAGTAAGTTCACTCAAACCTGAGCGGTTAGCCGCTGGGCTAGCCACGGCAGACGGATCCGTTTGCCATCGGTCGCTCTGATTGGGCCGTCCGTCTCGTTTCAGATAATCCCAGTCGACAAACTGGTGAAGGGGAAGTTCCAGGACAACTTTGAGTTCGTCCAGTGGTTTAAGAAATTCTTCGACGCCAACTACGACGGGAAGGAGTACGACCCGGTGGCGATGAGGCAGGGCCAGGAGACCCTGTCCATGAACAGTCCCACCACGTCCGCACTCAACAAGCTCCCCAAGAAGACCCTCAACCAAGGTGGGAGCCCGTCCACTGGTCTGATCGATCCGTGATCCGTCTGATCGATCCGTGATCCGTCTGATCGATCCGTGATCCGTCTGATCGATCCGTGATCCGTCTGATCGATCCATGTCGCTAGTCTGATCAATCGGTGATCCGTCTGATCAGTTGGCCTCGGATGTCAGATCGATCTATGTGACCATATCTGTCTCCCTGATTTTCTCAGCAGCTACCCAAAAGCCTCCAGTTGCAAAAGTTGCTCCCAAGTTGGCTCCTGCTGGGACCCGAAAACCGGGGATGGGAGGCGGCGATGAAGAGAGGGCGGAGCTTATTAATGAGGTCTGATTTGATTGGCTTGTTACAGGTGGGCATTCGTCAAATCGTTTATCATGACAATGTTCTTTTACCTTTTTCTCATCTTGTACCCGCAGATAGAGATTCTGAAATCTACCATTCAGGACATGGAGAAGGAAAGAGACTTTTATTTTGGTAAGTTGAGGAATATTGAGCTGATTTGCCAGGAGAAAGAAGGCGAAGGCGACCCGACGCTGCAGCGGATCGTCGACATCCTCTACGCCACAGACGTGAGTCCAGCTTTTCTACCAATTCATGTTTTAACTCAAAACTCTTCACATAAATTATTGAACACAAATCCAAACTAAAACAAAACAAATCTGTTTCACAGCTGTTTACGTCCATAACAGCTATAAATCCATCCTGACCAGTTAAACTGGTTATTGACCAGTAGAATAAGTGGAAAACTGGCTGAAATGTGATCACATTTCCCTCAATAAGGAGAGGATTGTAGTGGAAAATGTACCTGCTAAAACATTTTCCACTTGTTGCCAATTAAGATCAGAAGAAGCAGCATTTATGCTAAATAAGTGCAATAATTGTTCAATAGTTAATAAAAGTAAAAAAAGAATAATAATGCAAGTACATATTATCAAATATCAAAAACCTTTTACTTTATAAATAACATTTTACACTGCAACTGGATTTAACTATCCAAAATGAACAAAACATCAAGACTTAAAATGGATCCGAAGTCATTGATAGGGAAACAAGGCAGGTAGTGCAAACCGTTTTTAACAGCGTTAAAGGAAGTAGCGATGTGGAAGTTATTGATCTGATGTTAATTGATCGTGTGATTTATTGCTGATTGTGAGGCGAAATGTCCGGGGTCGTTCGGTATCTAACCGTTCGCCTCTTTCCTGCAGGAGGGTTTCGTAATACCGGATGCCGAAGAGCAGGAGGAGTTTTAGACCGAGCGTCTCCTCCACCTTATCAAGCCACGGCGGTTTGGTTTCGCCAAGCCCTCTCTATAATCAATGAAGCCTCTGTCTCCAGAACCAGAACCCGACCCCCAGCGCTGCCCTGTAATCCAGTCCTTCCCAGAACCAGACCCCCGTCGGGAAACACCTGGTTTTCGCTCCGGACTCGAGTGTAAAAAGCATAAGCGATGTTGTGTGTGTGTGTATGTGTGTGTGTGTTTAAAAGCCTGTTGGATGCAAATGAAGAATCTCGTCCTGACCCGGTCGACCCGCCGGCGCTTTTCTCCAAACTAACCCTGAATGTTTCGTTTCTGACCATAAAACTCTGAGTTTCATGTTGTATTTTATTTCCTAAGTGGTTTTTATTTTTCATTGTTTTATGTTAGTTTCAAACCAAAACAAACGGTCGACACGTTTGGACGGCTGTAAATTAAAAGGAAAAGGAACAGAAAATTTCCACCCATCTGGAAATTTTGAGATTAATCTTAGTTTAAAAAATTTAGCATTTGCTAGAAAAAAAATGAAATTTTGTCAAAAAAAAAGAGAAAAGGAAAATAATACATGGAAACGTCTGAGTTTCAACATTTTCAGCTATTGAAACTCAGAATTGGTTGTTTTTTTAGGAGATTTATGACATTAGTCTGAAATTAGTTTTTTTTTTCTAGAATATTTTGGATACTTTTGGAACTATAAAATTGCTCACAAAAAATGTCAGTTTTTTGTCGTGAATGTACTTTTTTACCTGTAAACTCCTTTTGCTTGCCATCATAGATTTGGAAGCTTTGATGGTTTTGGTTTCCCTGAACCTGCAGTACTAAAGCGGCCACCAGGGGGCAGCGGTGGTGGCGCCATCTGGCTGCTTTACTGCCATTCCTCCATGGTTTTGACCAAAGCGCCCTCTGGTGTCCTTTCCAGGCATTGCAGCTTCTTGTAACCCGAATCAAACCTGAATTTGCCGGTCCAGGAGGAATCAAATCGGTCCAGGAGGCTCTCTCCTCCTGGACCGTTTTGATTCCATGAAGTAACGATAAAAGAAGACGCTCTGCGTACATTCAGATTGAAAATCTTCACGTTTAGTTTGGCACAAAGCAACAGGCTTGTCTTCATTTGGTGCAAAAATCCAGTTGTACCTTTTTTCTTCATTTCATCCCTTTATGTGTTACTGCGTGTTTGTTTTTACAACCCACCAGTTCTCTCAAAACGCTCAGAATTTCAGTTTTAAAAATGTGCACTTCCTAAATCAAGAAAAAAAGTGGCTTCATCTTTTGTTTGAAGTTGAAGGAGTCGGTGGAGCTGAACTTGGTAGAAAGTGCTGACCGCTCCTATTCACCTGTAGCCTTTAAGATGGCTTCCTCCATAAAATCTGGGAATCTAATCTACAAAACAACCAGTTCTAATCAGATTTAATCTGCATTCTGGGTTCAGTTGGAGACTTCAGACTAATGTAACTTTGTCACATTTCTTTCTAATTTAACCAAAACACTGGTGTTTAGTCCTGTTAGTGGAACGTTTTTCTTTTCAACGGCCTTATTCATAAAAATATGTTTGTCAAAAAAAAGTTTTTTAGAGTTTTTTTTCTGAATAAATGTGTGGTGTTGAAGCTCCAAAAACTGCCAGAGGAGTGGATGCAGCCCAGAGGCCTTGACTTTCTCTATTTATTACTACTTGCCTTCACTAAGAGCAAACCTTTTTAAATTACAGAACAGTTTTTTAAATTCTTTTCTATCAAAAATGTGATTTTTAAACCCGGTTTGTAAGCAAAGTAAATTTTGTCTTGTTCGATTTTAATTTGTTTACCTGGTTATGATATTCAAGCTGTATTTCGGAGAGAAAAAATTGGGCAGTTACGTTTTTGTTGGACCAAACATGAAGCCTGAAGGAACAAAAGTTTTCAAACTCAGAAACATTTCAGGCTGCAATTAAAACTTAATAAAGAATCTCAATCATTTACAAAGACTTTTATTTTTCTGATAAATGGTTTAATTTTCTGTAGACGTCTTAAGCTGGCAGGTCTGGAGTGGCCACTAGAGGGCGGTAGTCGTACTTTGAGTAGGAGTGCGCCGTTTTCTAAAAATCAGGACCTGTCAGTACCGATTTTTTTAAAATAATTTTATGACAAAGAATTAGAAAATTGCAGGTGGAAGAGTGGAAAAAAGTCATTTTCCACCCAAAAAATAATAATTCTTTTAGAAATGCAAAAGTTTCCTAAGACAAAATCCAAAATTTTGATATTGATCTTTGAAATTTCCTAAACAAATTCTGAGATTAATCTAAAACATTTTCTACAAAACATGAGAATTTCAGAGTGTTAAAAGTAGGAAATCTTTAACTGTTGAAATTAAAAAATTATGGATTTTCTTAATAGAAAACTTTTTAAAATAGACAAATTTCCAAAAATAGAACATTTTCAAATGTCAAAACTCAGAAATCTGTAAGTTTATTCTAGAAAATTTCCAAGATTAATCTAAAAATTTCTAGCAAATTTTTGACTCATAAAATGTAATTTTGTGAAAAGTCACTAAATTTAGCGACAAAGTTTCAAAGTGAAGGTAGAAAATGTTTTCTCAAACAAAATCTGGTCTGATTTTTCGGCGCGACCCAAATTTTGAGACGGTTCCAACTTTCAATAGATTTAACAGACGTTAAACAGCATCACGTTCAGGGCTCAACATTAAATCAGTGACTTTTATTTCAGTCAGTATCAGGGCCAGGACACAAAATGTTTAATTATGAGAATGTAATTACATTAGTGGAACAGAGATACAATTTTACCAGAAGAAAGTCATGAAGTTCTGTTTCTATATGGATTCAGTCGTTTGAACAATCAGTCCTGCTGCTGCTGGTGATAATTTTATGCTGAAGTGTTAAGATTAAGTTTTGCTTCATCTGTAAAGCCAAAGTATAATTTTCATAAGATTACTTCTTCATTCTCCAAATTTGTGACTTTACTTTGGTAAAATAAATGATCTGTTCTCGCACTATTTCAACTTTATTGTCACAATTTAAAAAATCAAAATCTTAGCCTGGCCTCAATAAGTTTTGACTTTTGTAGAGTTGAACTGAATTCAACAACAAGATGGCCACCCTGACGTCACTCTGAACTGCAGAATGGTTTTTAGATATTTGTTGAAACTGTCATCAGTTTGTTATGAGAGATAATCTGCAAAGATCAATTCTCTCACGCCAATCGAAAAGCAACCAATCAGGGCTAGAAGGCGGGTTTTAAAGCAGTAAATCAACCTTGGGAAGATGCTGCAAAATGTGCTAATGGCAGTGAAACAACACACCGTTACAGGAAAACCTTTTATCTTCTGTCATTATTGGCTATGCTAACTCGCCTAGCATTCACAACATGCTATGCTAGCTGCGACTTACCCGAGAGCTAACTAAGACCCGCCTCCTGGCTCTGATTGGTTGTTTCCAGTTGTCTCAACCAATCAGCAGAGGAGCGTGATTTTTTCACAGATTATTTGTCTCATACCAAACTGTCACAACTTAATGACAGTTTCAACAAATGTATCAAAATATATTTCTACAATCAACTGTGCAACGTTTGTTTTGATGATATAAATCTGCATCCAAGCATTAAAAACGGTTCATACTGTTGCTTTAAGAGAAAAAGATAATTTCCAAATTATTGGAACTGTTTTCTATTTTGTTTTTTACCATTCTTGACTTGTAGATTGAGGACCAACCAATATCATTTTGAAGGCCACAAATGGCCCTCGTACCACACTTTGGACACCCTGAAGGTATTTTGATTGTTAGCAGGTGGACTTCTGGAAACTTATTATTTGTCTTTTAAAAGTTATGAATGTTTGCCACAAGTTTAGTTTGGTTCAGGTTTTGTGATGTAAGGAGATTATTTGACTTTTAAACCTTCATTAATTTCTTCAAAACAAAAGCAGCACAAACGTAGCAAAGTTTATTGATGCCAAATTAACTCAATAAGTGTGGAAGAATATCTTTAAAAGTCAGTCGACGTCAATGTTTATTTGAAGATTTTGAGGGCGTTTAGACGTCGTCAGTGCTTCGCCACTGGTGAAGCAACAGGCTGGAAACTAAATCTGACCATTTCTAAACAAGAGTTTGAGATAAAGGCTACTTTTTGTAGCCCTGTCTTTCCACTGTGACATCCCCAAACCCTGGAAAACCTGCAGCAGACAGAAAGGAGGCTTTCCTCTTCAGAAGTGCTTTTCATGATGAAACGTTTGACACTGTGGCCTTTTCGTACTAAATCAACCAAGTGCTAATTTCACCTCCTCCTCCTCTTACTGCTGGAAAATCTCTGAATGTTTTCAGTTTTATTCATTTTCCCCTCCTACCAGCAGAATGTTGACTTTTCTCTGCTTTTCATTTTTCTGCTCCACAGTTCTTCCAAATGCCCGTTGTAGCATATTGGAGTGTTTTTAGTTTAATGAAATATTCCTGAGCAGAATGAAGAAGTGGCTTTAAGGGGTTTTGTTGGTAGCAGCCGCAGACCTTTACGTTTTCAACAATCAGCGCTGATTAGTGTGTTACACTGTGACTTCTCCCCCATCTTTTCCTCTGGTGTGTTTGTTATACTCCGCTGAAGTTGATCTTTTTAAATCACATTTTGTACTATAACAATAAAACAGTATTTCATTGTCAAATGCTGTCTGGGATTTTATTTATCTTTTTTGTACTGTTCAAAAGAAGAGTTAAAAATATAACATTAGCTTCTGATCTGCAAATCCACAACAACACGACAAAATATCAAAAGAAACATTGACTTAGACATTTTTCCTCTCATATTTGTTCACTTTTCAATAATTATTACATAAATGCTCCTGGATGGTTCCTTTGGTCTTTTCCATTATGGCAAAGCAGTCGACAAATAACATTTAATATGCTTTTATTATTAAAAACAAAAGATTTAATGATAAAAAACAGTAAATTTCTTCATCTCGGTGAAACTCCCACAGCCCCCTGGCGGGCGCCATTTTGGTATGCGTCTCATTCTTGTTCTGTTATGATTAAAATATGTTTTCAACGTTTCTGGATCTGGTTTTAGCCTTTATTCTGCACAGATGTAAATATATATATATATATATATATATATATATATATATATATATATATATATATATATATATATATATATATATATATATATATATATATATATATATATATATATATATATATATATATATATATATATATATATATATATATATATATATATTCAGTTCCTAAATAATTTCTTATGATTTTAGATTTTTGCACTTCAGTGTTTCAATCTACTAGCAGAACTCATATTAAAGTATTAAACCGGAAACCCGTCCAAAAGATTAGTCAACAAGGAATGACACTCCAGTACTTGGTAACCAATCAGAACATCTGACAGACAAAAACATAAAATTATGTCCAAATTCTGCTATTTTGAAGTCTTGAATGAAGGAAAAACAATACATTTCAGTTCAGGCAGAAAAAAAACTTTTCCAAATCATTTTTTCTCCTAAAAGTAAATTTATTCCACAACGTTTTTCCACTAAATATATAGTTATTTATTTTTTATCATTACTTCGCAGCGGTTGCGCAACTTGAAAGTGGGTGTGACGCCTTAGCATGATCAAAGGTTTGATTTCCGAGGTGAAGTGAACGCAGCATTTGCCCTTGCTTGTCACTGGAGCCGATGAGAATATTAACGGGAAGTTGGTTAATATTGGGACACAAAACACATTATGTGGTTTAATGCAAAACATCTGAAATCTGTTTCAGGTGTTTTGGGCAACCGAAGCTGAAGTTAGCTTCCGATTGTCGCTTAGACAATTATTGATTATGTATCAATAATTTTATACACATTGAAATTATTGAGCTTGTTTGAATTTATCATTGGATTGGGCGAATCCACCTCATTCGCCCTTTAACCGACACTAAAGCATCTTTACCTTGCTTAAACCTAGGCTGGATTATTCAACACTAGTAGTAGAATATTTAAAACTTAGTTGAAATCAGTTAATGAATGCAATACTTTGGGATTTGGTTTGGTTTCCCAAATCGTAAAGTATTATAGTTTTTAAACTATAACATTATAGTAGGACAAGAACAGATGGAATTGCTTTATAGCAAATTTCTCGAGTCGGAAGCTAGTCAGAAGCCAACTTCAGTTTTGTATGTGGGGAAAACACTGTAAATTCGGAGCTTTCGCAATGAGCACGTGAACGCCCCCCTGAGCTCTGATTGGCTCTGACTCGGAGCCAAACAGTCCAGCAGCAGAACACGTTTGCAACTAACAGTGAAGAAGAGACGCACAAAGAGTTAGCGTTACGGCTAACACTTTATTTTCGTTACATAGAGCTATGCTGAATTAAAGCTTGTTTTCATGTAATGATTAAACATAACGTGGCTCGTTTAATGTAACACAGAGCGGGCTTTTTAACGGATGAGCTGAATCTGCCTTTTTCTCCTTAGCTTAGCTGGTTAGCTTAGCTGGTGTCAAACCTTTTTACGTCCGTGTTCACTCGGGAACGTCGAGACGCTGAAGCTGCGTAGGCTCTACGACTGACTTGGGTTTTGTTTTCTAAATCAAACAGCGTGTGTTTGTGGGGTAAACGGCTACAACTTTTGCATAGAAAGCGTCACAAGTCACCCTGCGAAACGAGGAAGTCTGAATGAAATCTGCATTGAGCTTCTTCGAATTTTTGCACTTCGCGCGAGATTTGACGCTTCGCCTGATGAGTTAAGTTTGTTTCTATGAAAGTACACCAGAACAGGGTGCTGGAAACTGGATTTTCCGTGGAAATATCAGGCCGACCCGTCCGCACTTTGACTCGTGTTGGTGGAGAATAAATTGGAGCCAAGATGATTCCCGATAAAGCCCCGCAGGAGAACGTCTTCCACTGCTCCGAGGACCTGAAGAAGGAGTCCCACATCCCGAGCTTTGACAAATACAAGGAGCTCTACGTCCGCTCCATAGAGAATCCAGATGGTGAGTATCACTTTAACCTACAGAACAGATGAATGCTAAAAGTGACAAATCTCGTGAGAATCTGGAAAAGACAACAGGGGTGTCGCAACCTGCAGGATTGCATCTCCACACCCAGTCGTACATCCGCATTGCTCTGATGCACTGGATCAGTGAAAGCTCAAAGTTTCTGCAGGAATGTCCCAGTTTTCACTCTGAAACATTTCAGTTTCCTCTGAGGCGAGAATGAAACCCACAAACACTGATTTCTCAGGACATTGAGTCCCTATTTCACTACAAACACGGAGTTATGCAGTGATAAATGGAGACTTACTGCAAAATGTATTAAACATGCATATTCACACAGGTAAACAGAAATAATACAAACAATACTGTTATAATATTTATAATAACTATAATATGTTGCGATTCCCTGGCCTTTTGAATGAACTGGTCCAACCTGTCTTATGTTATTAGTACTGATTGGACCTGTCACAATGACACATGTTCATGTTGTTCCATTGTAATAAACAATTATATTGCTTTGAGTCCATTTTGAAGTAATATAATAATAATAGTGGTATTATGTTGGAAGAAAACATTCTCAAAGATTAATAAATGTTAAATTCTATTGAATATTTAGCACTAAAACTGGAGAACATAAAAAAATCAACAAACATAAACACAACAAATAAATGAATTATGAAATCTTTGTAAGCAATATTGTCCTTAAAAAAAACAAAAAACATTGAGTTGAGACCAAAACACTAAACTGTGGATGTTTATTATCCAGTTTTTGATAGGAAGAGAGAAAAGGATTTGTCATTCAGTTACATGGAGGTTTAGGATTTACTTTATAATAAACAATAAAGTGAATGTGATTCTTTTTGGCTGGTTATTATGACTCATGTCTTCCATTAAAACCAAAGGAAATGTCGATGTCTTGTTGAGATAATCTGGTTTCATCATTTTGCAGAACATAATACATCCACTCTTCCTCTTGCAAACCCATTTTAAAGCCTCAGATAAAGTTTTAAATATTGCACGTATGCAGTTATCCCAGCTTTTAGTTGTATTTTTTATTTTTACTTCCTGGTTCAAGGCTCAGTGTGTCTTTATTTCCTCCACAAAAGGCCATTTGATTGCACTAACTCATAAACATAAACGCTCTGTGGTAGTGATATTCACTTTACTCCTGTGCACATTTACAAGGCAGATAACTGCAGGAAGGAATACATGTGAGACATTTTCTAGTGCGTCACTACAGACATGCAGCCTTTTGGGACTTTATCACAAACTTACAGCTTCAGTGAATCATTGATCTCCCCCATTGCTGTTTAAACTACTGAATTAACTCAACTTTAAAAATGAGTTACACGTTCAGAAAACATTCTCAAAGATCAATAAACTTTAAATTCTAATAAACATTTAGCACTGGAACTGGAGGACGTTTTAAATATCCAAAATCAATGAACACAACACTAGAAACAAATAAATGAAGCACCAGACTGAAGACTTTTACCATCCAGTTTTTGGCAGAGAAAAACAATAAACCACACGAAACACTGAGGCTGATTCCTATCATTTATGTATTTGCATTTCCTGAGAAATTAATTATACAGCCAACAGTCATGCTTTGTATTTTTGAAAAACACAAATATTGATATTTTACCCCAATTCCTGGACGTTGTGCATGAAGAGCAGGAAGTCCGTTTGTCTTGTCCTGTCAGCTTATGGTTCTGAACCAGAATAATGTTTGTTAATGACTGTGATACATTTTTCTGTGTTTCAAATGTGAAATTCTTCAAAAACACAGCGGTGCCTTGCTGTAATTGTCCTTGTTTCTTTGCCGCAGAGTTCTGGGGCGCCATTGCTAAAGATTTCTTCTGGAAGACCAAACACGCCGGTCGGTTCCTGGACTACAACTTCGACGTGACCAAAGGAGAAATCTTCATCAAGTGCATGGAAGGAGCCACCACCAACATCTGCTACAACCTGCTGGACCGCAACGTCCACGAGAGGAAGCTCGGCGACAAGATCGCCTTCTTCTGGTTAGTGGAGCGCAGCGCCAACCGATACGGCCGAAAATCGCATCACGATATGAGAGTTTAACATCTGATATCAATAATTATTGATCACAAACTGGTGGATTGGCCTTTTCTGTTTCATGAGGCGAAACTTTAAACTGGAAGTTACTCAGTGAGTGGGTTAATGCCACGCTCTTTGCTGATTGGCTGATTCCCCAGAATGTTCAGGGCACGTTGAATTTTCTGTCAGATGGATTATCTATTGATATTGATCTGCTGATATCTATATTATCATTGATTTATTGTCCATCTGTTGTATGGAATCCAAATAGAGCTGGAAGAAAATGGAAATGAACTGATGTTTCAGTTTTTGCTGAAGGGAGAAGGTTAATGCTCCCTAATTATTAATTATTATGAATTAAATAACACAAAATCAAGCATCAAGACCATATCAGATAAGCTGTTGATGCTTTTGTTATTAGACAACAAGTTTGGTTTGTTTGTCAGCCATATCGGAGTAAAACTTCCTCAAGACTGATATTCATAGTCATTATGATTATTATGACCCATTATTGGTCTTTAATTCTGCAAGAAACAATAACAGAAACAGGTCAGATGTTTATTTTTTTTTACTGTCTCTTACTCCAGGGAAGGCAATGAACCCGGAGACGACTTGACCGTCACCTACAGAGAGCTGCTGCAGAAGGTCTGCCGGTTCGCTAATGTCCTAAAATCCCAGGGTAAGTCCCATCTACCTGCTTTAAACATCTGATCAGCCACTGAGCCTCTCAGGGAGTTTTCACACTTTTATTGGGGACCAAAATTGCATTTTTGTTAAATTTGTGTCAAACAAACAAAACCCTTTGGAACCTGTTTCCCTCCTGGCCTGTGGGGGCGCTGCACCAAGAGAAACAGAAGGAAAGACTTCTGAAGAAGACACTGAGCATAACTTCCTTCTTTACCAAATGTGAACGAAAATGTAGAGGCATCAGATTTTAATGGTTGGAGGATTTTTCTTCAATAAAACACCAGGCAGTTCTCCTGCTAAAGCTAAGCTAACATATTTGGATTTACCCAGAATGCCCTGCACAGTAGTTCACTTCCTGCTTTTATCGTCGGTCTGCTCGGCATCCACATATACTATATGATCATCTTTCCAGCTCCAGTGTACTGGCATAGTAATGGAAGTTCACTTTCTCAAAGATTAGTAAACTTCAATATCTGACAAACAAAACACGAGACGAGGAAGACGTCTTATATGTCCAACATAAACAAAGAAACAACTATTAAAATTGCTACTAAAGTCTCTGAAAAAGTGTCAAGTTGAGACTTTTTAACCATGTGTGACATCAGCCAAACTGGGAAAATGCAGCTGCTTGGCCACCATTCAGCCCAAAGAGGGCAGCAACGAGACGCTTGTAAGCCAAATATTGCAGTATTAAGCAAATTTACACAGTTGGTCTGCAAAAAATATCCTTAATCTGAGCAGTAGGACACGTGTAGAAATGGAATTAAATTATCCCGAGACCTCAGCCTTGAGGAACCCCAACTGCTTTACAGTCACTGAATCACAGAAATGTATCATTTCAAAGTTTCTCTCTGAGTAAGAATTGTATTTCCTGACCTCCATTATTGAACACAAAATCAGCTTCTTACCAGTAAACTAGTATTAAATTCATTTAATCTCTGAACTTGTTACATTCTGTAAAGTCCCAGGGGATTTTGACAGGAACCAACTTCTATGGTTTTCTGGCTCTTAACGGCTGTCGCTCATGCAATGGAGTTGCTACACCATCTGCAGAGAACATGATGATGAAATGTACTGAATCCTCACAGATTATGAAAGCACCTGGTTTCACCACAGTAACAGTTTTTTTTAGCTGCTGTAGGCAATAAACTGTTGCTGTTGAGAGAAGTTTCCTCTGACTTTCTGCTTCGAATCACCAAAACCCTGTTTTCAAGGTTTCTAAGAGGCAGAGGCTGGGCTGCCTAATAAAAAGCTGAATTTTATTCTGTCCCATCGTTTTTCTTCCATCCAACATGTTTTAAATGAGTTTTGATAGAATAATGAATAATAACCTGTTTGGTGTCTGTTATTTTAGTCCTCAATTATTAAAATATTCAATCATTCAGGCGATTAATCGGTTCTACTGATGATTAATGGGATGAATCACACATGGCTGCAGCTCGCTGTTATTCCTCAGGCAGTTGATCAATTATTTAGATGATTGATAAATTAATCTGATAAAAATGCCACACTCTGCAGGTTTTCATTTAACTGCCGAAGTTTTTTATACAAAATTACAAATACATAAAAAAAGTAAATAAACAAAAATTCCTTTTACATAAAAAAACATTTTATTGCCTAAAATGCAATAACGTAGCAAAGAGTATTAAGTATTTAAATCAGCTCTTTTTCAATACAGTCTGTTGATCGTTTCTCCAATTGACCAATTAATGATTGGATAGGAAAAATACTTAATATGAGAATTGTGCAGAATTTGATTCTGGGTAAAACAGATTTACAGACAAAAAAGTTTTTTTGCAGTTAATAAAAATGTAAATATTTTTGGACTATTTTGGTGTAATTACTGCCACATAAGTGTTGTTTTCTCAGCAAATGGGCTTTTTTTGAGTCTCACTAGACGATCGATTAATCACAATTAATCGTTTGAACCTTTGCGTTCTTGTGTGCAGGAGTGAAGAAGGGCGACCGCGTCTCCATCTACATGCCCATGGTGGTCGAGCTGGTGGTGGCCATGTTGGCGTGCGCCCGCATCGGAGCCGTCCACTCCATCGTCGTGAGTTTACAAAACCTTCCTGCGAACTTCGGCTTTGTCTGATCGTAGATTGTGTGCGTAAACCCACCGCTGCTCCCAGTTTGCAGGTTTCTCCGCCGAGTCTTTGTGCGAGCGCATCATCGACTCTCAGTGCTTGCTGCTCATCACTGCAGGTCAGTTTGAACCAGAAGAATCCAGTTGATGCCAGAACCAGAACCGGCTGATCCTGAGTCTGTAATCAAAGCCTAATCCCCCAGATTAGTCTTTGATTAATCCAGCAGCTGAAGCTCATTTCTTCTTATGTTTCACTCATAAAAAATGTTGTGTTTTTTTCTCCAGTTAACAAGTTTTATAAAAGAAATAAAGAAGTTACTGACCTCAGGACACAGAAATTTGGATTCAGCTACTTTTTCTGGGAGAATAAACTAATAACGACTCTTTGCTGACCTATAATTGGTATCGGCTAAAATCTGAGTCCATTCATGCTTTTTAAAGATAGTAAAACTGCAATCATAGTTGTAACTAAATACATTTACTCAGTTACATTTATTTGAATAAATAATAAATTATTCAAGTAAGACTTCTTTCCTGTATTTTGACTTGAATGAAATTTCTGGATGCTATAATTATTTCTTTTGCCTGATTTTATTGTGTAATTATGCTATTTATATGAATTGTTTTCATTTTGGTCTTTAAAATACGAACATTTCCACTTAACTTTATATTTTAGGCATGATGTAATTTTGAAGGTTAAATTATTGATAATTTGATCAGCGACTGGAGGAGATATTTTACCAAATGTTGTTTTAGTCTTGAGTAAAGATATTAAGCTAGTGCTACTCTTGACTGTAATCTTCAGGGCTTAGGGTCGGGGTTCCTCTGCTCTCCTCTGCATGTGAAATGTTTGTCTTTCTGTAAACAGTCTCAGCTGGAGTTAAAAGTTTTGTGTTTTTGGTTTGAACGGCGCCTAAACCTTCTGTGTTTCCATGTCAGACGGTTTCTACCGAGGAGATAAGCTGATCAACCTGAAGCTCTTAGCAGATGAAGCTCTGCAGAAATGTAGAGACAAGTAAGCTGTACACCCCCTTACTCTCTCTCACACACACACACACACACACACACACACACGCACGCACACACACACACACACCCGTCTCTGAGGTGGATTAAGCTGCAGCTCTGCTGAACTATTAAAATGTCTTTAGCTTTTTTATTATTCTGACAATTAAATGATCAATCTGCTCATTTTTCATTTAATACAATTTTAGAAATACAAATACTGAATAAATATATAATTAAAACCTTTTTTTAGAATAAGAATTATTCCCTGTAATGCATTTCTTTAGAGAACGACAGATTTTTTGTAGCAAAGGTTACATCTGCAGCTAAAAATGAAAACCTGAATAAACACTTAAATAAAACCTTTTTATTGGACTTGACATCATTAAAGTGTGGAGCTCATCTGGTGATATAAAACAATAAAACCAACTGACAAAGAGTACAGAGGAACTTTCTAAGCTCAGAATGACAATAAAAGTGACATATTAACAATGATATGTTGGTACTTCTGCACATTTTGATTTGATCTGTTCAGCAGCAGGAACAAATTAACCAGGATCACGAGATCCCAGACAAAACCAAACCCGATCCATCCGTGTCTCTTCTCTAAGTGGAACTAAACCCGGCAGTTTGCTCACGTTGTTGATGTGAGACGCGCGTCGTAAATCAGGACGTAACAAACAGTGGCTGAAAATTATAATTATGGATTTATGAAAGAGTCACTAACTGCGTTTCCGTTACAAATGTGTTCAAAACTTTGTCCGAAAAAACACAATTTCCACTAAATAAGAAACAAAATTAGAATCTCACACAATAAGTTTGTTCACAACATGAATCATTAAGAAACATTCATCACCTTCATTCTCGTTGTTTTCAGTTGTAGTTTTGCAAAATATACAAATTTCAATACAGCTGAGATTAAAGACAGACATTTTCTAGAAAAATCTTAAGATTTAATAAAAGTTGAAAAAAATTCTCAAAAATTCTAAAATTAATCTTTAATTTTTTTTCTGCCAAATTATGGAGCTCAGAAATTTGGTTTTTCTAGAACTTTTCCACAATTAATTTAAAAAAATTTTTAGCCTTTGAAGCTCAGAAGTTGCCTCATCTTTTCTATAAATTTTCTGAGATTTTCAACTTTTGAAGCTGAGAAATTAATTTTTTCTTTATTTAATTTTCTGAGATTTTTTTACTTGCAAATTTGTTAATTTTGGAGTTTGTGTGTGTATGTGTGTGTTTTCTTTTCAAAATTTCTAATATTAAGCTAAAATGTCAGATTTTTTTTCTCACAAATTATCAACCTTTGAAACTGAAACATTTTCTTATTTTTTTTTTTCAAAGAAATTTCTCAAATTAATCTGGACATTTTAGATTTTTCTTTTGTGCAATTTTTTGACATTTGCAGCTTCTTTTTTCTTTTTTCTTTTTGAAAGATTCTTGTATCTATTTTTATATCTACGTATTATGACCCCAACACATTATACTTCTTTGTTGTTCTAACATAAAGTATTTATGTTTTGAGTTTATGCCATGAAAAAAGTCTAATTTTGCAGCTTTTTGATGCTGCAAGGCGCTGCGTGCTCACAGTGAGAGGATGAAGTGAACATTTGGTTTTTGGGTTTTTGCAGAGGATTTCCACTGAAGCAGTGCATAGTGCTGAAGCACTTATCGAAGGAGCCGGAGGCGGCGGGAAGACAGTCTCCTCCCGCCAAGCGAGCGTGTCCAGATCTGGAGGTGAGGAAACGACGGATGAAGCCGGGCTGCAGCAGAAAATGCTAACTTTATGGTCTTTTTTCGTTCTGCATTCGTCCTAAAAGCTTCTCAGCCTTCATCTGTCTTGATTTGATTTGGTGTCCCTGGTTTTGATTATTTTTTTGTTGGCGGGTTTCCTTCCCCCATTAACCTCTCGTTCCTCCTGTTTTGCCTTTCCCTCCCTCACTCCCATCCAGCAGGAGAAAAGGAAAATAAAGAAAACACATCATGCTCCAAAGGTATTTCCATCTCCACAACTAAAATCCTCCATGTCATCTTTTGGGGTTTTGTTTGCGTTGTCGGATGAAAAATCTGATGTTTGTTCTGCTGCTGCTTGGAAATGCTAACCTAAAAAATGAGCGTATGCTAAAAAAATGACCTGTGAACTCAAGCTGTTTACGGTTAGCATTGGGATCAAAATATTTTCTTAAATATGTCAACATGATGCGTTACAAAGACTGAAAGATTCTTTATTGCCACTTTAAAGATTAATTTATTATCTTCCAACTTGTTTTGATTTTGTGTTAGCTCCTGCTAACGATGTTAGCTCCTGCTAACGATGTTAGCTCCTGCTAGCATAATAAACAGACGCTCACAAGCTGATCATGTTTGTTATTCAATTCATGTTTAATTAAATTAAAAAGTACTTTATTGATAGCAAAAGTAGGTTAAATAGTTTAATTTAGTTTACAGCTAACGCCACATGAAAACTTTGAAGCAACTTGCGACCGTTAGCCTTGACATCTTGTTCTAGGCTCTAGTCACTATAGTATGATATATTTCACATGTGAAATGCACCATAAAGCTAAAACTGGACAATAAACCAGAGACTGCATCAGAGTACAAGGGTTTCAAATCAGTCTGTTTTTTAATATGTGAAATGCAACCAAACTTGTGGATCAGCCTTTCCTGTTTTATTCACAGTTTTCACTGCAAGCCGCTGCTTTTCACTTTTAAACCGTTATGAGTCAAAACCTCAGAACAGAAAAGCTTTTCTTATTCCAGTTATTAAGTTTGGCCCACTAAGGGGAATGAAAAGAGTCCACAGAGCCAATAATGTCATCTTTCATTGACATTTGACCTTTAAAGTAATTTCACTAAAGCATGTAACCCAGTCTGGGAGGAAGACTGCACCATTAGCAGATTGAAGAAATCCCAGTAACGGCTGAGGACTGAAGGTCGCTGCAGAGGTCGTCCTCATGAGACGGACGTTTCAGAGATTTACTCCTGAAAGGAGCAGCGTTTCTGTCCTCCTGATTGATTTGTGGCTTTGCTACAAACTCACCAATCAATGAGATGAAGCCATAAACTCTGCAGGCTCCTAACTGGCCCACTTAAAGTAATGAGAAATGCAGCCTAAATCACTGCTGTGTCATGCTTGTTTTAATGTCATTTTGCCTCATTTCTGATTAATTTTCTTAAATTTTGTTTCCGTGGCTAAGCTCTGGTGTCCACTGACATTAACTAATGAGGTATTTATAATTTCAGTCACTGATTTCCACTTATTGGATGCAGATATTTGCTGCTAATTTGTAAGTTTGACTTGTTTTCTTACCGCTCTGGGTTGTTTCTTCTCATGTTTTCTGTTTTGCTTTCTGCTCCAGGTGCCTGGAACCGGACGTCGACTTGTGTTGGCACTTTCTGATGAGTGGCGCTGCAGACGAGTGCGAACCCGAGTGGTGCGAGTCTGAAGACCCGCTCTTCATTCTCTACACCAGCGGCTCCACCGGCAAACCCAAAGTAAGGGACACAAAACAATCCCTCCTTTTTTATTTTAGATTTTTAGAATCAAAATTAATACTCTAGATTTAATTTATAATAACTGAGTAAACAAAAATTAGTTGGGGTTCATTTTCATTGAATCTAGCGCTGTCAATCACTGAAATGTATGAGCAGGAAAACAAGTTACTGTTTCAGAAAAACTGTTTATCCACAGTCATTGGTGGATGTGCTAACTAGCATTAGCATTCATAACAGGCTTTGTTAGCTGTAGCTTAGTAGAGAGCAAGGGAGACGGAAACAGGTGATTGACAGCACTAAGACCCGCCTCCTGGCTCTGATTGGTTGTTTCTAGTTAGGGGAGAAGGCAGATGTGATCATTTTTCCAGTTTATTTATCTCCTATGGTACCATTATGACATGATAACAATTTCAACAAATATGTAAAAAAAAATAAATAATAAAAATGTATATAAAACATTTAAAATAAAAAAATCTGCCAGTGGAACTAGTTTTACTGTTCACTAGACACAAATACTTGGTTGGATTTAGTGTGTGTGTGTGTTTTGCTGATAGTTTCCTCTCTGCAGGGCGTTCTTCACACGGTCAGCGGATACCTGCTCTACGCCGCCACACCTTCAAACTGGTGTTCGACCATCAGCCCGACGACGTCTACTGGTGCACGGCGGACATCGGCTGGATCACGGTCATCCTACATCACGTACGGGCCTCTGGCCAACGGCGCCACCAGCGTGTTGGTGAGGAACCGTTAATTGATCTCACTTTGTCCTCCCTGTAGTTTGTAGAAACAGTAGAAACGTCTTCGGTTTCCTGTCATGGCAGTGGACTTATTTCTAATCACTTTGATAAGGAAGTCGCTCCAATGTCAATGACTTCTACCTCATTATCGGCATTCCTGCTAACGCCACGTATTTCATTCTGAGAACAAAGAGTTTAATACATTATCTAACTTTTTATTTAGATTTGACTTCATTTTTTCAACATAATTAAGTTTTGATCAGTTTTAGCCATGTGCTTACTACAGCAGAGTATCTTTTTGAAATTACAAAAGTAAAGTCATTAATAGCATTAGAATAAAGTTGCAATGTTACCAGAATGAAGTCATAAAATTACGTTTATAAAAGTTGATTTAATGAAAGTGAAGTTTGAGAAGTTATCAATATCTGATGTGAACAGCTCAATAAGTTTTGATCAAGATGACACAGTTGTAAAACTTTACAAGATGATCAACATTCCTCATTTTTCAAAATAAAGTTGCTACTTTATTACAACTTTATTTTCTAATATGGAGTTTATTCTCATATTATTACGATGTTATCCTCGTAATATTACAACGTAAATCTACATTTTTCTCACAATATTATCAGTAAATTCTCATAACATTCTGGCTTTTTCTCATATTATTGACTTTACTCCCAATATCATATATTCTCTTAATGTTTTTCTAACTCTGTTTAGTTTGTGATATGAACACTTATTTTTATTTTGGAGAAATGGTTTTCCTCTTCCTGTGTTTGTTGTTCTGCCGTTGCCATGGTGACGTGACCTCCGCCCTCTGCTCCCAGTTCGAGGGTTTGCCTACGTACCCCGACGTCGGCCGCATGTGGCAGGTTGTGGACAAATACCAGGTGACGAAGTTCTACACGGCGCCGACCGCCATCAGCTGCTGATGAAGTACGGCAGCGAGCCGGTGCAGAAGTGAGCGACCCGTTTCCCACCCGTTTGCTACCCGTTTCCCACCCGTTTCCCACCCATTTCCTACCCGTTTCCCACCCGTTTCCTACCCGTTTCCCACCCGTTTCCCACCCGTTTCCACCCGTTTCCTACCCGTTTCCCACCCATTTCCTACCCGTTTCCTACCCGTTTCCTACCCGTTTCCCACCCGTTTCCCACCCGTTTCCTACCCGTTTCCACCCGTTTCCCACCCGTTTCCTACCCGTTTCCCACCCATTTCCTACCCGTTTCCTACCCGTTTCCCACCGTTTCCTACCCGTTTCCACCCATTTCCTACCCGTTTCCTACCCGTTTCCCACCTTTCCTACCCGTTTCCTACCCGTTTCCCACCCATTTCCCACCCATTTCCTACCCGTTTCCTACCCATTTCCTACCCGTTTCCTACCCGTTTCCACCCGTTTCCCCATTTCCCATTTCCCACCCGTTTCCTACCCGTTTCCCACCCATTTCCACCCGTTTCCCACCGTTTCCCACCCATTTCCTACCGTTTCCCACCCATTTCCTACCCGTTTCCCACCCGTTTCCCACCCATTTCCCACCCGTTTCCTACCATTTCCACCCGTTTCCCACCCGTTTCCCACCCGTTTCGACCCCGTTTCCCACCCGAGACACGGACGCGTCCTGAATGGACTTTCTCTGCTTTTTTAAAGGTACAAACGCAAATCGCTGAAGGTTCTGGGAACGGTGGGCGAGCCCATCAACCCGGAGGCCTGGCAGTGGTACCACGGCGTGGTGGGAGACAAACGATGTCCGATCGTCGACACCTTCTGGCAGACTGAAACCGTCAGTACCGACCCGACCCGGCGGGCTGCGTCGCCATGATGACCCGGTTCAACTGCTCTCTGTGTCTTTGGCTTTCAGGGCGGACACGTGCTGACTCCTCTGCCGGCGGCGACGCCCATGAAACCCGGATCCGCTGTGAGTAAACGACCCGGTTCAGAAAAACATCCACAGGATGCTGGTCCAGCTGCGACCCAGTCCGGTTTCCCAGTTTGCACTGGTGTGAAAAGTATTCACTCCTCTCCTGTTTTACTGGTTTTTATGTTTATCGTGTTTTAGTGTTTCAGAACAATTTAAATGCCAAAAACAACACAACTAGTGAGCTTTAAATGTTTTTCATTAAGGGAGGGGAAAAAGTTATTTAAGACCTAAAAACCTAAAGATCTAAACACCAGGCCTGTTATGATAATGTCATTTTGAGTCAATTTTCAAGCAATATAATGTTCACACATTCAAATAAACTTTAAATTCAAATGAACATTTAACTGGAGAACATTTTAAATATCCAAAATAAACAAACGAAACAAAAACAACAAATAAAAATAAATTATAGTCTCTGTAAACAAAATTATCCTTAAAAAATAAAGCTTTAGTTGAGACTAAAGTACCAGATTGAGAAGTTTTATCATCCAGAAAATTAATAAAACATCCAAAGGGAACTTTTACAATGTTTTAATCTGTCGTGTGATTTATTGCGACAGGCCTATTAATAACTGTTGCTTCTAATAACTTAGCGATATTAGTGATAACTTCCAGCTGTGGAGGAAACTTGGCCCACTCTTGTTCTAATTCAGCCTTTTTAATGTCATTGATTTCTTGATGTCCTTTCAGAACCTTTGTATATAAAAATAAAATATTTTGTTGAAACATTGAATGTGATCAGAATATATGTAATAAATCAAAATTAACTCATTAAATTCATGGCTTTACTCATAAAAGCTGAGAAAATAAAATTTACTTTTTTGTGTGTAAAAGCATTTGTTGCTCTTAATTCACCAGATTAATTCATGTTTACAAAACGTTTGATGTGTGGGTGTTTTTGATAAAATGTCTAAATATGTGACTTTCTGTCCTCAGACGTTCCCGTTCTTCGGCGTGGTGCCGGCCATCTTGAACGAGTCTGGTGAAGAGCTGGAAGGGCCGAGTGAAGGATACCTGGTCAGGATAGAATATGTTGTTGTCTTGCCGTATGTTTCCTCTGGCGCCTTGCGTTGAGCGCGCTCCGCTTCTCCGCAGGTGTTCAAGCAGCCGTGGCCGGGTGCGATGCGGAGCATTTACGGGAACCACGAGAGATTCGAAGCCACATACTTCAAGAAGTTTCCGGGATATTACGTCACGGGGGACGGTGAGGCACGGTCATTTATATCAGCATCAGCCGTTCAGGAGTCGCCCTGGTCTGTTCTCATCACCTGTTTCTACCGTAAGGTTGCCGAAGAGACAAGGACGGATACTACTGGATAACAGGGAGGATAGACGACATGTTGAATGTGTCAGGTAAGCATCGCTAGCTGAACAAACTCCTTCTCATCAGAGCCGTTGCAATGAGTTGAAAGACCCTCTTGAAATATGTGGAATTTAAGTGTGAATAATTAGCTTCTGGTGCTAATGCTAACATAACTAGCATTAGCAACAATAATTGTTATTGTGTTAGCAGAATAGCTAATGTTATTATATATTACGCTAGGAAAATTAGTGATTTAATGCTTTTGTTAACTAACATTAGCATGAGCAATGTTGCACACCCAACTAGTTATGTTAGCATGACTATCATTAGCATAAATAATTGGATAACTAGCTAATGCTTGAATCCTGATGCTATAAAAAATAGTATGCTAATGCTAGGACAACTTGCATGATAAGCATTACTTATGCTAATGCTATTATAACTAGGACTAGCTACTTAAGGCTAATGCCATTTTTTCTCTTCCTGCTAACTTAATACAGTTTGCCACATAAATATTTAATTCTTTGAGTACGGGATCAGGACCAAGGTTAATGTTAATGCTAACCAGTCTTAGCATCGGTAATGCTAATGCTAACTTACTAGCATTAGTTAAACTAGCTATTGCTATTTGGGCACACAAACGTTCAAATATAATGTTTCTTTTTTTAAATTCAGCATATAATGTAAATTTTAACTTGATAATCGTAGCTTATCGATTAATCGTTGGACACACAAAATAAACGTAAACTTAATGAAGGAGCTGTATCTGTTTTATCCATGGTGTGACTGTGTATTTCCTGCTGCTCTCCCTCCAGGCCACCTGCTGAGCACGGCGGAGGTGGAGTCAGCCTTGGTGGAGCACAAATCGGTCGCCGAAGCCGCCGTGGTGAGCCGCCCGCACGCTGTGAAGGGAGAAAGCCTCTACTGCTTCGTCACGCTGAACGACGGCGTGGCGTACAGCCAGGCGCTGGAGGCCGAGCTCAGGAAGCAAGGTGGGTCCCAACCGGGCCGAACCAGACAGGACCGGGGCAGAACTGGGGCAGAGCCAGTCTGATCTGTTTCTGTTGTACCTGCAGTGAGGGAGAAGATCGG
The DNA here is from genome assembly GCF_027474105.1 of Poeciliopsis prolifica. Taxonomy (NCBI): domain Eukaryota; kingdom Metazoa; phylum Chordata; class Actinopteri; order Cyprinodontiformes; family Poeciliidae; genus Poeciliopsis; species Poeciliopsis prolifica. The sequence goes on from NW_026562537.1 coordinate 312,823, forward strand.
CGCCATTGCCACTCCAGACTACATCCAGAACGCGCCCGGACTTCCCAAAACCCGATCCGGTAAACACTTCCCGCACAAAAAACATAAAAATATTTCTGTTTATTTTTCATTGGAAATATGTTGAAATAAAACAAAACTAACTTACAACTCGCTTTTCAGCCAGATATAGGAGCTTCGTTTAAGTTAATGATTCAGTTGGCAGATAAATTTACTGAGAACAATAAATTTTTCCCACATTTCGGGTGAAATAATTAATATCAAACAATTATTTAGTTGGTAAGACTTTGCGTTTTTGCAGTGTGATCTGCTTGTAAACGAACTTCATTGTGTTTGCAGGAAAGATCATGCGGCGGGTGCTTCGTAAAATTGCCTGCAATGAAAAGGATCTGGGCGACGTTTCCACGCTGGCCGACTCCTCCGTCGTTGACGAGCTTTTCAGGAACCGATGCGTCACCACGGCGTGACGACGCCCCCCGGAGACTCGCCACAGGAAGCGCAGAAGACGAGCCGGCGCTGCTGGAAAATATTTCCTCCTTCCGCTGCGGCGGCGGCGGCAAAACGCTGCAGCGGCGGCGTTGCAGCCAGTAACGCAGCAACAACCCAAAGGTAGCAGCTCAGGGCGTTCAGAACCACCGGGCGGCTTCTTCTTTATTCCTGGTTTCTGCTAGAAGACAGTCGAGTTTCTCTAACGGTCCAGTCAAATCCAAGCCATAACACTGAATAACGTTTTTAGCAAGCTTTATCTGTCATTTAAAAGAAAAATGTCTGTAACCATTTTTTCTCCTGTCTGTTTTTATTTGAACTGAATTTAATCATATTTTGTTGGCTGTTTTGCGTTTTTATTCTGTCAAGATAAGACAGTCGGTGTACATCAGAGAAATAATATGAACATGTTTCTACATCCGTTGGCTGGCAGAAACTGCACTGCAAAAACAGAAAAAGCAGTTTTGAAAATATCTTGGTATACTTGAAAAAGAAAAAACTAACTTACAAGTAACTTTTCAGCAAGAAACAGGAGCTTATTAAACCAAATAATTCCTTAATATCGCTAAAAAAGAACGAGTTTAACTGGCAGGTTATTTCATTTATAACATGGAAAAATGTTTTGTTTTAAGGAAAATAAAATCAGCCAGTTAAACTCATTTTTCTCACCAATATTAAGGAATTATTTACTTAAAACAAACTCATCTAAAGTTAACTTGTAAGTAGGTTTTGTCTTACTTCAAGTGTACTAACATATTTACAATAAAAACTAACCAGAATTACTGGGTAGAATTGTGTTTTGAAGTGTAGAGAAGACATTTAACTTAAAATAACAACAAACTCATCTTGAAACATAAAAAATAAACCTTTAAAAGTTTAACTGTTCACTCTGAAATCAGACATAACAAATTAAATCTTTGTTGGGTAAGGAAAGCTGGTGAAGTCGGTAGCTGTAGTTGTAAATATTCATGATTTAAACTCAGATTAACAGAATTGTTTATTTCCATAAAATATCCACTCATGTTTTATTTCATCTGTTGGTTTTGCTGTTTAAAAGCAGCTGGAGAAATTAAACTACACACATTGTACATGCACGTCGTGGATTTTTATTTTTTAATGTTGGTTTGTTTTCGTGTGCAGCCAGGTATGATGTTTGCTTTTAAGGCAAAACCAGAACGGCTGCTGATCTTTACAAACTTATTGACTCGCGTCCAACTAAAGACACAAAGACAAACCTTAGATAAACGACAAAGTGCCTTTTTTCCCACACTGTTTCAGATGATCCAATAAACGTGCAGTAGCTGCGGAAAGCATGCGATATTATATCAAGTCATATTTCAGTTTTTCCTTTTTAATAAATTTACGAGAATTTCTACAATTTTGCGTTTTTATTCTGTCAAGATAAGACAGTCGGTGTACATCAGAGAAATAATATGAACTGTTTTGATTTTAGAAATTGGCTGCAATGAAACAAAGAGAGAAAGATTTAAATTGTTCTGAATGCTTTCTGCACTCACTGAAATACACCTGAATATTTAAAAATGCAGTTTTAAAATCATGGTTTCATTTATAAACTACAGTACAAAACACCTCCTGTGTTAAGCCATGAATTTAGTTTTAATTAAAAATAGATGAATAAATCATGATTTGGGTTCAATTAAATTACAGAACCTTATTAGATTAATAAAACTCATGTTTCAGTAAATTTAAGTGCTCTTGATGAGTCAAACTGAATAGATATGGAGCGTTTATTAATGCACAATTTATTTACATTACAACAGAATTTAAACTTTTACATTTTCTAGTGACTCAAACATTTTAACTGAACTTTGCTTTATGGTTTCCAAACTTTTTACAACATGGACCAGAATCCCAAAGTTTACAGTCCTTGGGCTCCATATTGTTTTCCTTAGGAATAAATGAAACATCTTCCAGGGCGCATCTATGTTTTATTCTCACAGGGGCACAAACCTTCATCCTGTGACTTTGCATTTTTGAGAATTAAACCAATTTTGATGCAAATAAAAACCCAACTCATCCTAGTCCTAGAACCTTTTATTGAAAAAACTGCTGTTTCCATTAATTTATTAAATTTATTTTCAAAATGTCAAATTGTGCAATTATTAATGCAAATGTAATTTTTAGTAACTTCGTACTTTTTGTGAAAACCAAACATTTTAAAACCATTTAGAGTTTTTCTGTGCCTTCCTGGATGATTTCTACTTCCATCCATCTGTTGTACGGCAAACCCTTTCTGATCTTATGCACCCTGCGTGTGTGTCAGGCGATGACAGAAGGCTTTTGACTGTGAGAATGGTACATAAAACGACGCCAAGATAAACACAGACTCAAATTTACAGAGCAGTTTGTTTTGGTGGAGAAAGTGACAGAGGATTATGGGATGGATGGATCATGGGATGGATTCCCTCCTTTGGGACAGAAACAGAACGGCTTAAATAAGAGCGACCAGCTTCTTCCAGCATCCATCCGGCTCTCCATCATGCTCCTCTCCACGCTCGGTGAGTCTGCGTTAACCATTTCAGTTCAAGGGGCTGCAGGAGAGAAACGCACACGAGTGAAAGTTAGGAGTTTGAGATATTTAATGAAAAGTTGTTTATTTTTAACTGTTACTGCAGTTCATGCAGGATGCCATCAGCATACAGTTTATTTAGGAAAATATGTGCATATATAATATAAAATAATTTAATTTGATATAATAAAGAATTCATATCTAATCCTTGACTTTCATAAGATTAGAAAGTCATGATTATAAAGATGATTATAGCAGGATATCATCAGCATACCAGCTTATTTTAGGGAAGATGTATGTACTTATAATAAAATTTAATATATACTTCAAAATGTTAATTCATTTGCCAGATAGAAATTATTTAGTTGTGGTCGTGTGCAGTGGTTCAAGCTCACAACCCTGTGGAACACCACATTGCTACAATACAAACTAAAAGATACAAACACTACAAATAATTCGTACTATTGGGATCATATGTATATGAATTTGTAACTGTCAGCCTTACAGGAGAGTGAATATTATGAATTATTTTAATAATTTCAAACCTGCTGAACTTTCAGTTCATTATGAAAAATCTCACAGCTTTGATAAAAAGTTTTTTCTCTTCTAGTTCTGGCGGCATTGTGTGTGCTGATAACTTCAGGTAAAATAACGCTCTGAAGCGTGGAAACGTTGCTCGTTGGTTTTGATTCCTTGTGGTTGACGGCGTTTTATTTGCAGCTAGCGCCCAGAAGCTTCGCGTTGTGGCGTGTGAAGGATCAGTGGCTCAGCTGAAGTGTGGTAAGATCTCCGAGTTGTTGGTTCTGCTTCTAACTGGACTTATTATCTGTGGGACGATCCAGAATCAACACGCGACTTCAGTTCTTAGAGCTGGAGACCAGAGATCAGGATGAACTCTGAGCCTTCAGAGCCACATAAAGATGGTTACAAAATCAGCCTCTGATCACCTGAAGAACATTTTCAGAATTAAAGGACTGATGGCCCAGCTGACCCAGAACGCTGCTGCTGGCGTTCTGACAAAAACCGGGACGATAGAGCACTTCACCTAGTTCTACATCACCTAGTTCTACATCACCTTGTTCTACATCACCTAGTTCTACATCACCTAGTTCTACTTCACCTAGTTCTACTTCACCTAGTTCTACATCACCTAGTTCTACATCACCTAGTTCTACATCACCTAGTTCTACATCATCTAGTTCTACATCACCTAGTTCTACATCACCTAGTTCTACATCACCTAGTTCTACATCACCTAGTTCTACATCATCTAGTTCTACATCACCTAGTTCTACATCACCTAGTTCTACATCACCTAGTTCTACATCACCTAGTTCTACAGTCCTTCACTGAGAGAACAGACTAAACTACTGCTGGTCGTTTATAAATCACTGAATGGATCAAAGATCTGCTGCTGTTGGATCAACCTTCCAGACCTCTTAGGTTCTGATTCTGGTTCTGCTCTACATCTGGAACCAAACATAGAGAAACAACATTCAGCTTCTATGCACCACAAATCTGTAAAAAAAGAAAAACTTTCAGAAAACTGGAAAACTGGCATGTGAGAAAAAAAACGAAACATTGAGATTCTGCTTAGAGTTGCTTCTTAAAAATAGTAAATTAAAAATTGACGATTATATTTGACATGCAATGATGATTTTGATGATGGCACTGGAAAAAATGTAAAGTTTGTTCCTGACTACTTGGCAAACTTTAAGTTTCATAAAGTTTGTTAAGCAGCCAGTGCAGTCATATGAAAAAGTTTGGGCACCCCTATTAATCTAAATTATTTTCATCTCTGTTGATATTGAGTGGAATCCATGCGACCCTCAACTTTAACAGTATTCCCAGTACCAGCATTGGCCACACAGCCCCAAAGCATGATGGAACCTCCACCAAACTTCACAGTGGGTAGAAAGTGTTTTTCTTGGAACGCTGTGTTTTTTTGCCGCCATGCATAACGCCTGTTTTTTGTGACCACACAACTCAATCTGTGTTTCATCAGTCCACAGGACCTTATTCCAAAATGAAGCTGGCTTGTCCAAATGTGCTTTTGCAGATCTCAAGCGACTCTGTTTGTGCGTGCTTGCAGAAAAGGCTTCCGTCGCATCACTTTCCCATACAGCTTCTCTTTGTGCAAAGTGCGCTGAATTGTTGAACGATGCACAGTGACACCATCTGCAGCAAGATGATGCTGCAGGTCTTTGGAGGTGGTCTGTGGGTTGTCCTTCACAGTTCTCACCATTCTTCTTCTCTGCCTCTCTGATATTTTTCTTGGCCTGCCACTTCTGGGTTTAACATGTACTGTCCCTGTGGTCTTCCATTTCCTTACTATGTTCCTCACAGTGGAAACTGACAGTTTAAATCTCTGAGATAACTTTTTGTATCCTTCCCCTAAACAACTGTGTTGAACAGTCTTTGTTTTCAGATCATTTGAGAGTTGTTTTGATGTGCCCATGATGCCACTCTTCATAGGAGATCCAGACTGGAGAACAACTTGCAATCGGCCTCCTTAAATACCTTTTCTCATGATTGGATACACCTGGCTATGAGGTTCAAAGCTTAATGAGGTTGCCAAACCAATTTTGTGTTTCAGTGAGTCGGTGTAAAGTAGTTAGGAGTATTCAAATCAATTAAATGAAAAGGGTACCCAAATTTTTGCACCTGTCAAATTTTGTTTTTATGCATATTGCCCATTTTCTATTAGTACAATAAACCTCATTTCAGTACTGAAATATAACTGTGTACATCAGTTATTAGATATATCAAACAGAGATCGCTGTTGGAAACACCCAAATATTTATAAATAAAAATAATAAAGATTAATGAGGGTGCCCAAACTTTTTCATATGACTGTACGCAACAAACTGGCTACTTAACAACTGCATTGTAACTTTTTATTTTTGTGTTTCATGATGTAAAGCACTTTGAACTGCCTTGATTAATTGTTTGGAGGTTAAAACCTTCAACATTTCATTCCTCTTTGCTAGACAAAGATGAGGTTATATCTGTGACCAGTGCTGCATACGGACGTAGAGACCAGAAGACGTGCGCCGCTGGACGACCCGCCAACCAGATAGTCAACGTTCGATGTTCCCGGAGCTTCGGCATCAATCCATTCAATATCTTACCAAAACCATTGCATCTACACAAGCACTTTCGGAAGTTAGTTCCCATCTTTGATCGTCAAGGAAAAGGCAGCAGCTCAAATAAAGTTGCTGAGAGGTATAAATGTTTCTGTTGGTGTCAAATTGATTCTGGATTAAATCTCTAATCTTAGTTCTTGAGCATCCATCTACAGCTGCAACGGGAAGCAGAGCTGTTCTATCACAGCAGCAAACTCTGTGTTTGGAGATCCCTGCGTCAGAACCTACAAATACCTGGAGGTGGATTACACATGTGAAAGTGAGTAAAGGTGGAAACATTAGAGATTGGTCAATCTCTCCAAGGAAGGAGGAGCAAAAATTAAAGTTGTTAATAAGAAGCAAATCTCTGAAAATGGAGCCACATGAACCAGGATGACCTCTGTTAGCTCTCATAGTCAGTGACAGAGCTAGACGTTTAAATCTGGGGGGGAGAAAGGGGCCCAGGGCTCAGGGGGTCCACAAATGAGAAATAAGTGTGTGTGCATATATATATATATATATATATATATATATATATATATATATATATATATATATATATATATATATATATATATATATATATATGACAACAGTTCTAGAAAAAAGTCATGTGGAACTAATTCTGTTCATTTTAAAGTACAAACTGTGAGTATTTGAGCACTAAAAATACAGAACATTTATAATTACTATCATTGAAAACTGCACAATAACAGATTTGTGTTTCAGAATAAGTGAAGTTGTAGAGACACCAGCAGGGATGTGAAAACTTACTGAGTTTGTGGGGATCAGTGACGGTTATAAAGCTGCTGGGAGGAAAGATCTATGTGAACTTAGGATGGGAACTGATCTCTGAGACTCAGGCTGACATTTTCTAGCATCTGGCTATCATGTTGTTATTTATATATTAATTATTATCATGAACATGTTCTAAATTCTAGAAATTAAGAGAAAAAAGTTAATATTTTGTCAGGCAGTGATGATTTTTCTTGATTGTTTTCTTAACAAATTTGAATAAGTCTGTCATTAACTGTGTAAGTGTACACAGTTAAAGACAGAGAGCAAACTATCATTTGTTTTCTTTACTGTGTTAAAGAACACATGTCGGCAATGTTCCCCATCAGCAAACATGTTTTAGCAGCAAGATTTAGAGGAGCCGCCTTCAACCAATAAACCGGGTCAAACACGAAGGCGCCGCTGGACCTCCACTGTGTTTTTAACGCTAATGAAAGCGTGGAGAGCCGGGCTTTGTCCAATTCCATCTCTATATTCAGGGCCATTAATGTGATCTGATCCTCTTCTGACAGACCCTGAAGGAAAACCTGAGAGTGGTCCCACTGTGGCATGTGAGGGATCAGTGGCTCAGCTGAAGTGTGGTAAGATCACTGGTTTTACTGGTGGGTTCGGGAGCATTACACCAGGAAAATGTCTCTCCAGCGTTTACAATCCTCTCTGTCAGACGGAGGAAAGGTTATATCTGTGACCGGTGCCACATACGGACGTAGAGACCAGAAGACGTGCGCCGCTGGACGACCCGCCGACCAGATAGCCAATATCCAATGCCCCCAGAGCTTCGGCATCAAGCCATCCTTTCGTGTTATAAAACCGTTTCATTCATACAAGACCATTGAGGACATTGTTCACTTACTTTTTCATCAAGGAAAAGGCAGCAGCTCAAATAAAGTTGCTGAGAGGTATAAATGTTTCTGTTGGTGTCAAATTGATTCTGGATTAAATCTCTAATCTTAGTTCTTGAGCATCCATCTTCAGCTGCAACGGGAAGCAGAGCTGTTCTATCACAGCAGCAAACTCTGTGTTTGGAGATCCCTGCGTCAGAACCTACAAATACCTGGAGGTGGATTACACATGTGAAAGTGAGTAAAGGTGGAAACACTTGGATTAGTTAAAGTTAGGAATGAAAACAATCAATTTATTAGGTTTATTCGATTCAAATTAGTTGTTAGATGAAAATTAGAGTAAAATTTCCTTTGGCCTCTGTGTGTAACTTTACTGAATGAAGAAAGACCTTATTTTAAACAAAAATTCACCTGCAGTTTTTCATCTGTCTTTAGTTTACAAATTTAGGAAAAATTATGAATTATATTCGTTTTTTATCTTCAAACACCAATGTCCTGATGGGCCATTAATGTGATCTGATCCTCTTCTGACAGACCCTGAAGGAAAACCTGAGAGTGGTCCCACTGTGGCATGTGAGGGATCAGTGGCTCAGCTGAAGTGTGGTAAGATCACTGGTTTTACTGGTGGGTTCTGGAGCATTACACCAGGAAAATGTCTCTCCAGCGTTTCCTCTTCTCTTTGTCAGGCAAAGGTGAGCTTATATATGTGACCGGTGCTACATACGGACGTAGAGACCAGAAGACGTGCGCCGCTGGACGACCCGCCGACCAGATAGCCAACGTTCGATGCTCCTCTGGGAACTCAGACAGAGTTGGCCAGAGGTACAGAAGTTCAGCCTTTTGCAAATGTTTATAAAACTGGATCTAAATGTGCGAACTAGGAGGTCTACAAATATAAAAGTCTAATTTTATTAGAAACTGACTTGACTTGAATCCACAGCTGCAACGGGAAGCAGAGCTGTTCTATCACAGCAGCAAACTCTGTGTTTGGAGATCCCTGCGTCGGAACCTACAAATACCTGGAGGTGGATTATATTTGTTACGGTGAGTTTAGCCTCTAAAGTTTGTACATAAACTACAATTAGTTCAACTAGAGTTGGCTAAAAGCTTATGAATGGCATGTATGCTATCACTACCATGTTGTTGACTAACAATGATTTACTCCTTGTTAGCATGTTAGGTTGAGGTTTCATATCAAAGTTAGCTTAAATGCTAATGTTAGCTAAAATTCTAATATTGGGCATCATGTTGACCTCCAGGATAAAGAGCTTCTTTTGGGATTATTTACAGCAACATACTCCATCTTGTTTGCAAACTACATTGCAAACAAGATTAGCTAAGCTAGAGTTAGCATGCGTGCTATTTATAGGATTCTCGCTATTATCAGTATATGACCTACAGCAATAGAAGAGCATGAGCTACAATGCTAATATTAGCTTAAGTACTAACATTACCATTATGGTCATCAATCATTAGCTTATTGGCTAACTTTAGCTCTATCCAATCAAAACGTTAGTATAAAAGCTAAACTTAGAGCTGAAACAACATGCTAACATTAGCTTGTGGGCCCAGTGTGAAGACATTGTCCGCTCAAAATGTGGAATACTGAAACGTTTCTACCAAAAAACATTAATTCTGAGAAAATCTGCTTTTACAAATCTGTAGTTTTGTGGTCAGAACGTTTATGCAGGCAGCTTGTTGCAGCTTTTTTCTTTGAACAGATTTAAAATGTAATTTAAATTATTTTCAAATAAACTTTTTATTAAAGGAAATGTATTAAATCTTTTAATGTGGCCCTCAAGTTCTTTCAGCTTCACAATTTTTCTTCTAATGGGAGAAAAAGTTTCTAAAAGTTATATTGATGTTTTTATTTTCTTTTTGCAGCTTGCCTGACTGGGTGAAACCGTCATCAGGTCTCCTGTGTTCTGGATGAAATTCATAAAAATCAGGAATATCTATAGCATTGATTAGCAGCTTAATGTCTCCAAATTAAAATACTTTACTGGTGCCAAAGGGAAATTATCAACTCTTCTGTATCTTAATGCTTTCTCAACCTTTTGTGTTTGTATTTCAATTTTTCATTAATAAATCTGACTTGCATTTACATTTTCTGAATAAAAACTCTTCCAAAACTTTCCTAAACTATAAATTCAGTTTTTAAATTCTTCCACTCTGAACAGGAAGGAGCTTTGAGTTTAAAGATGGCCGCCAACCAGGAGTGACACCTTGAGGATGTTTTATTGGAGTCACGGCAACAACAATGGAATGTCATGAACATAATCCATAATCCAAGTTTAATGCTTCCAGTAATAATCTCACAAATCTATAACAAACAAAATGTACACTGGAACTTCACAACAATCACAGCAGTAACAATAATAAATAACATCTTTATTCCATTTAATAAATAATCAGTGATTTTTCTCTGGACGTTTCAACCACCTAAACTTTGACCTATCGGTGCTGGAATTCACATTAAGTGATGGAATGGGAGGACTGGGAGGACTGGTGGTGGCGGGAGGCTGCATCACTCCGTCTGGGGCACGGAGATACCGGGTCCCTTGGGGTCGTCGAAGCGGTCCATGGTGAGCAGCTGCATGATCATGTGCAGGCCGTAGGTCAGAACCAGAACCATGAGCAGGCTGGTCAGCAGGCCCATCCAGATCCCCGCCGAGAAGAACCCCGCACAGTCGCTGGCGTACGAGAACTCACTGCCGCTCAAGCTGAAGCCCTGGATCTGGGAAAATATTAAAATAAAACATCAATTTTTTAAACTACAAGCAGTAAAAAGATTGATCTCTCTGAGCTGCTCAAAATGACCAATCAGAGCCAGGAGGAGGATCTTAGTGCTGTCAATCACTCATGTATGCGCTGCTAAATGTTCTAATGGTGGAGAAACAACTCAGTGTTACAGGAAAAACCATTTATCTGCTGTCATCAGTGGTCATGCTAACTAGCATTAGCATTCACAACAAGCTACCCTCGCTGGAGAGCAACAGAAGGAGGAAAGGTGATTGACAGCGCTAAGTCCCACCTCCTGACTCTGATTGGTTGTTTCCAGGAAGGGAGAAGGAAGGAGCTGAATTTATCCATCTTATACCAAACTGTCACATGATGACAGTTTCAACAAATATGTAAAGACATACGAAACGTTTGGGAATCTCCACCTGGAAGTCGTCGAAGGAGACCCTCCACTGGTTGGCCGGGTCTTTGGCGGAGCGCGGGACGAGCAGCGGCCAGCGGAAGCTGCTGACGGCCTTGCAGCGGTAGGAGTACTCGGCCGGGGCGTAGATGTTCCTGCTGCCGTTGAACGTGGCTTTGGTGCCGTCGTACTCCAGCTCCACGGCGTCCAGAGTGAACCAGCGGCGCGCCGACACCGTGTAATGGCGCTGGCTCATGACGAAGCTGGAGCCAACCGCAAAACACGTCAAAATAAACAGAAAGAAACGATTGCGATCGCAGTCAGGCAACAACGATTCATCATAACATGAAGTTTTGTCTTGCTGTGACGAGTCCACCAGGGGACGCTATAACGCTGATTTATTGCAGAAGTATTTTTAAATTGTCATCATAATCAGTAGATGTAAAATAACATCACAGGGCTGCGAAACACTTACATGAGCTTGAAGCTGCGGTGGCCGAGGACGTTTTCATAGTTCAGAACCAACCTGGGAAGAAACCAAGCAGGAATGAAGCAGCGAGCGGCTGAAAGCTCCTCTAACGCCTCTGCTTCAGCTGCTAAACCCAAAATTCAGCCTTTTCCACCTGGATTTGCTTTTGTCGCAGTCAGAGCCGTGCAGCTTGGGGCTCACTCCCTCTCCGAAGGTAGCTGGCGTCAGGTCGTGCTCCTCCCAGCGGTTGTTCCGCAGAATACTCACCGTCAGGCCTTTGGCCCACAGCATCATGCATGTTTTGTCGTCTTCCTGCAGAAAACAGCAGAAAACTGAAGCGAATAATCAAATTAATCAATTATTGAAATAACTGTCAAGTAATTTAGTAATCAATCAATAGTTAGTTAAATGGAGTAAAATGACTAAAAAGGGAATTGTTACTCTGAGCTGAAAATAAACCAAAACTCAGCAAAAAAAACTTTGCATTTAAGATAAAAAAATCTTTGTCTATAAAACTGTTGTCTTCATGCAGCAGTTTTAGCTTCACCTGGTTCAAACTCTCAAGTTATTAAAATAAATAATCTCTGCTTAATTAAAGTGAGATAAGAATAGCTTAATAAGAAGTTTGTGGTGGATTTGTGCCTTCAGAAAGCCTAGAAACACGGTGGTGGCTGCATCATGCTCTGGGTTGCTAGTTAAAGAACCCAGGGGTGCCCAAACTTTTTATCCTGGGGGCCAAAATCAGAAAATTTAAACTACTGGCCTGCTAAACTAAAAATAGAAAAATTGTTTTACGTTTAATTTTTTTCTGCTAAACAAAAAAAAAGTTGAATTTCATAAAAATATTTATATTATTAAAAAACCAAACCATAAAAAGTATGATTTCCAAATTTATTAAATTGTTTTCTGTTTTGTTGGCCAAATTTGTAACATTTTTGACTTGTTTTCAGGGGCTGAACAATTCCATTTCAAGGGCCACAAATGGCCCCCGGGCCACACTTTGGACCCCCCTGGCAGATAGATCTAATCCCGGGAATAAAGTCTGTTTTGTTTAACACATAAAACATCAAGTTTTGTAGCTGAAACGTGACACAATGTGAATAATTCTGGACGATTAGAACCGCCGCACAGAATGTAAAAATTCTGTACTGTCCCTTTAAGGCAGAGAAAGACAGAAAAGGCACCTTGAACTCCACAGGAGGGTAGACTCCGGGCTGCTCCTTGACGCGCTGCTGGCGGTCCCGGTCCCTCCAGCGGTCCCTGTATCTGCCTTGGGACTGCAGCAGGGCGTCCTCCACCAAGCCCCGCCTCCAGAGACATGGACGCCGCTTCCTTCTGCCGACACGGACAAAACGGGGATCGGGTCGGACCGAACCTCACGAACATCAGCGTTCAGCGTCACCACGGTGACTCACCCTGGAGGGCTGCAGGCCGGTGTAAACGGCCGTGAAGGGGACGGACTGGGACTTCATGATGCTCATCACCTGACCCATGACCTCATCTGAACACGGATAAATGTGTCAAAAACTGATCGATCTGATGCTTTGATGAATGAAAACTGATCACAAGGTCTCACCGTTTCCACTGAGAATCTCTTTAGCTGACAGCAGATCTGACCTGCAACACAATCCGGTGAGAAAACAGTGGGAGGAAGGGAAATTATCCATTAATTATCTAAAGTTAATTTTTTATCAATCAGTTGACAAGCAGCCATTTTATTAAAAACAACAGTTTTCTCTTGTATCAAGAGGGATGAGCGACTTATAACACCAAGGGCTAAATTTTACGTTTTCTATCATTATATTTGAACATTACTTTGTCAGCTATACTGAATATAAGAAAAATTGTTATTCTGACATTATTATACTTAGAAAAATAAACTCAACCATGAAATGTTACATTTTTCTGCATCGTGTTCTCAGTTTTTCTGTCTTCCTCCCTTCATAGCAGGTCAGATAAACTGACGCTGCGCCGCCATTAGTTAATCGAATGGAACTAATTTTAATCTGATAATCCATTAATGGTACGTGGATTAATTGTTTGCGAGCTAAACAAGCTCACCCGTGCCGTACGGCAGCCTGAACACCAGCAGAGCCGGAGACGAGGCGTTCAGCCTCAGCTGGCTTAGCGTCTCCGGGTCCATGTACAGAGGGGACGTTTCCAATTGGTCCTGCAGCTGACCAATCACAGCGTTGGAGGCGGGCCAAGACACAGCAGGAAGAACCAGAGAAGAAGAAGAGGTCTGAAGCGCTCCCTGGGAAAGATCAGAGGAACAAATGAAGACATGGGATGAAATGTCAACTTCTATTCAACAATAGTCCAAATTTCTCCCTGTAGCCCAGCTATCCAGGTCAATTCATTGAGAACAAAAATGTTTAATGATCATTCACTTGGAGAAAGACTATATTAAGCATAAGTTATATACTTTATTTATTGAACCATGACATAAAAACTGAGGGATATTTCTTATATTCTCCCATCCTGAGTGTCTGACTGTAATATTTTACCTCAAGATTAGGAAAAACACCATCTTGCTTGTTTCCAAAAGCTCCTCCATACATGGTAAAATCTTCAATACTCATCTAGAGAACAACAGAAAACAGAGATTAAGGAGACAAGAAAGCAAAAGAAAAAATGTTTTGATTGGAGCTTTGGACCCAGACAACGGAAAGAACCACCAGGACAACATTTAGACAACAACTGAAAATGTAATTTACATTCACTGCATTTGAAAAATACTCTTTTTGTCCCAAAGGAAAATTAAAACTTGTCATAAATCATATCCTCCAGGCATCTTTAAAGAGTCGTTGATGCTGTTGGCAGACAGGATCTCCAATAGCAGTCCGTCTTGCAACTAATCTGAAGACTCCTCTGAGCACAGACTGTTAGCATCAGATGCTAACAGCTCAGTATCTGGGCAGCACAGGCAATATTCCACAATAACATGTCTTGGATGACATCATCAGTTGCTAGCTAGCTTGGCTAATCCGCCTCATTTGCTTTTGCTCTTTAAATTTCTGAGTTAAACTTTAACTAATAGGTTAAATTAAAAGAATAATTTCCATACGAATCTAATGGAGAAAGGCTCTATTTTCTTACAGCTTTTATAATTTTATTGTTGGTTCTTTTTTGGTAAATTAAGCGTTGGTGGCGCATACAGTGGATATATTTCACACTAGAATGTATACTTTTATTGTGAAGGGGAGAAGGTGATGTAAGAAGACACCAGCGGTTGCACTTCAATCTATTTCTTGGTTTGGATTGAAAGACATTGAGAATAAATCAAGACTCATATTTTCGTCTGTATCTGCTCACTTCCACACGTAGTTAATTTGTTTGGACCCAGACAACAGGTGGGAACTGTGAAGCGTCTGTGTTTTACCTTATCCTGAAGGAACAGCACCACATTTCGGGGCCCGACATTCAGAGCCTTCTGCAGGTAGGAGGCCAGCTGCTGGTGCCCAACGATGTGACCTGCAGGGGGCGGAGCCTGCTGAGGGACGGAGACCCTTCAAAAAAACCAGGAGACATCAAGCAGAAAGTAACTAAGACTTATAAATATGTGATTATTTGGAAAAAGCATGACTTGCAGGCTCATAATTTAGCTGGAATATTTTCCAGAAGCTGAACAAATGAATGTAAATATCTTCAGAACAGCTGTAATTCATAACTATTGTCTTGTTTTATTCTTTTTAATTATATTTTTTAATGTACTAGTTATGTAAATGTTTTTTTTAATTATTTTATTTGGTGTTTGGTTTGTAATTTTGCTTGATTCCTACAAAGTGTATTTGAATTTGAATAGTAACTCGTTCCAATCACAATTGAAGCTTAATATTGTGACAACATCTAATATAATTTTATATAATCCAAGCGTATTTATTTAATTAAAAACTGAAGGTGATTACAGCCAAAGGAAAAATATTTTAATTAGTTTTTGTTCTTTGTGTCCCTCATCCTCTTCCGTAGGCCGAGGTGAAACTAAACGTATAATCGAAACGCAACACGACCTCTGATGCGCGATATGTTAAATTGAGACCAAATGTGAGCATCACAGCTAACATCTCTCCTCCTCCGACATCAACACTCTGCTGACGGTTAGTGGAGCCCCGGTACCGCCCGAACCCTGGGCTCACTCACCCTTCACTCGTCCACATGATGACCGGGACCTGCTCATCGCCCTGCACCGCGATGAGGACACTGAACCCGGCCAGAAGCACGGCCATGACCCCGGGGATCCGCTGGAGGAAGAGGCTCGCTGTCCCTGACGACGCCATCTTTCCTCCGATATGACAGCAGGTGCCGACCGTGACGTAGAGGAGATCACGTGACTGCTCTGCAGGAGCGCGCTGAAGGCCGGAGGCTATGGCAAAACAACTTGTCACAAAATCACAACATATTGGTGAAATTCTCTGGTTATCTTTGTTTACGACTAACTTTACAAAAAGAGCGACACATAAGTAACTAAGACAAGTTATTATGTGCAGCTAAACTATATTATATTAAGCTTCGTTCAGAGAGTGTACAGATATTTGAAATATTTTCTGTGTTTTTAATTCAGTTTCATAAACTCCGACATCAAAACACCTGAACAGAATTAGGCTTAAGTTTTGTTTTCTAAAATATCTTTCAGAAATATATGATTATCCAGGGGCTAGAATTGAAACCAGGGTACAAAACAAAGACAAATCACAGCTTTAAAAGTCAGATGCTTTATTGAATCATACAAGAGGAAAGAGTAACAATGACAGAAAGGTGATTCGCTTAAAATAATAGGAAATTAATGTTCTGTTTCCCTTAGAAAAGTCAGTAATCTGGGGATAAAATACTCTATTTGTACAAAATGCATCAAACCTGGGGCTAATTTCCAAAAGTTAGTAGATCTTCAGAAAATCCAGCATTTTCCAAACCAATACTTTTCCAAAACCTTCACATAATGGCCATAAAAAAATCCCATCAAGAAAATTACAACTTAAGTGTTTATGTTGAACTGTCAGGCTGTAAAAGCAATGCAGCCACAACTGTGATCGTGATCGGTGGTGCAGCAAAGAGACAAACAAAAAACTGAGCAGGAATCAGAAACCAGATTCAAGCACCTCTGACCTCTGACCTCAGACAGAGACCAGGAATCAACCAGACAATTCCCGACCGACCTGTGGCACAACGTTGAGGTAAACCAGCGTGTAAAGTCACCTGATAAAAGGCTAAAGACGTCAGTTTGTAGCTTTGATGGAAAAATTAAGGGTTGAACATAAAAGAGGAGTAAAATTACGGGTTTGCAGTGTGACGTATTATTTGGCATAAAACAGAATGAAAGAAGTGAAAAATCTCAATATTTTCATGTATAAATTGTACATGTGAGGATTAAATCAACATGCAAGTAGTTGGAGGAAAAAACATTTCAATGGGGTCAAAATCTAAATGGAAGCTGCTGTGATAAAATCTTAAAAACAGATCATGTAACGTGAGTTGAGACGTGTAAAAACTGCTAGATTTAGATGCTAACAGTTAGAAAAAGAAAACTTGTTGGAAATGGAAAGATATAAACAGGACTAGGCATTTAGCTGCTGATGCTTTGGCACGCTAACGAATCAGGACGGACATCAGTTTGTAAACCCAGTGGCGCTTGGCTGCACAACACTTCCTGGTCACTTAAAGAGCAGCTTTACGTCAAATTGCATCATCACAATCAACATCAAAACACGAAGCAAACGATGAAGAAAGATCGGAAATGTGTTTTAAATTAACGCCTTTGTAACTGCTAGTCTGACGTAGCTAAATCAAAGCAGAAATGATTTTAAATTAAATATGAGAATAAAATGAGGAATAACAGAAATGTAAAATCAAGTGAGGTGAACAGAGGCACAGGTTGGATTTGAACTGAAAATCAGGAGCAGAAATGATTCAAAATCCACAGCAGAAACTATTTCTGGGTCGACATACATTCAAAACGATCAGCTATCAACCTGCAGCTGTTTGCTAATTCACTTTAAAACATGCTTTTTTATTTCACAGCTGGAGATTCTGCTTCCTCAAAGGTACAGAAACGATCGCCGACGATTTCTTCATAATTTAACTGAAAATCCAGCATGTCATCCGGAGCAGAAGGAAGGTTAGTGACCCAAACCAGAGTCCAAACCGTGTTTTAGCATCTGACCAGGCTAACTCTACATCCGCTGCTCCGTCAATCTGTCCTGCTCGCCGTTTGGAGGGAAATCGAGCCTCAGGATCTGGTTTCTATCTGTCTGTGAAGACCTTCAGCCTGAGCTTTCAGGTTCCTGAACTCCTTCTGGATGAAATCGGTCAACGTCTTCCTCATTTCCATCTACAACAAGAGTTTGGTTAAAACCAACGGAGGAAATCCAAACAAACAGGAAGATTTCTTTAGCATGACAATAAAGTTACAGTGAAATTTAACATGAGAAAATATGTAGATGGAACCTTAACAACACTGTATAGTGTTTACCTTAATAAGTGATATTCTTTATTAGTCCCATATCTCTTGTCTGAAAGGTTTTTAATGTGTTCAATCTGACTAAAAATTTCATCCTTATTTTCTCCTTAGATGAATGGCGAATTTATTTTGTTCTTTGTTTCTTTTGCATTTTCATTTACCGTTGTTTAAATACAAAAGTTCCTTGAATGATTTAAGACTGGGGGGATCCGGGCCCCCCACACCACCCTCAGATTTACGCTGTTGAAATAGAATTTTAAAGTAGCACAATAGTACATAAGTTAACTTTTAGGTTAAGATAAACTTAGATACAAATCCAAACTGGGACAGCTGGTGACTCTCTGAACTTACAGAAATTCCTAATCAGAAAGCAGTCTTATACTCCTTAAGGAACATTTCAGACAGGGAGTGTATTGGCTGTCAGGGCAATAAATTCTTTACTCAGGGTTGAATAGTTCAGGCAAACACTAAAAACTATAGTCTGTTCCAACATATAATCAAACATATTGGTATATTTCTTTAAGCATTAAAAAGTATGTTTTTAATTAGTTAGTTTAGATCCAAACTTATAGTCCTTATTTAGCATTACATTTTGTGCAAGCTTGGTTAAAAAAAACACCAACTAGTTTCTTGTTAAAGCATCTTGAGGCAGAGATAACGCTGCAGTTCCACGCTGTAAATCAGGTCGAAGCCTGGTACGAGAAGAGCTGGAGGTTTGGGTCTGAGAGGTAATAAAATTAACATTAAGACAGCCCACACAAAGGAAAAAACACACCTCCTAATGCATATATTCAAATGAGGAGAAAACACAATCTCATAAAAGGATTTGTTTCAGAGCAGAAGTTCGGATCTCTTTGTGCTGAGTGAGAGTTTCCCGGAGGATGCAGCTTCTGTTTTTGCTTTTTACTCAGTTCTTTGTCTCTGTTTTGTCATGTCTTGGACTTTTGAAAATCTAGGTGAGATGCTTATTGTAAAGTTCTTCTTGGATTGAATTTCTCTGGATAAAACTCTGAATATCTGAAGTCTGACGTCGTATGATTGCTCTTTTCTCTCTGCACACTTACACAGACACAGGAATTCGGGACTAAGAATTAATTAACGAGCTAAATCAAGTTATTCCTATTTTTAATTCTTAACAACGCCTATGGTTATAAGATAAATTTACGCAACAAAAAACAGACGGTGTTTAAAATGTCTGCAGCTCAATCAGGCTGCAAGAGAGTGAGAGAGAGCAAAACTTTAGCATACAAATCAATGTATAATTAAAATAAAAAGTAAAAGCAAAATATGTGTTAAATCTGCATGTAAATTTCTGCCTTAATGTTACTGAGGTTAAATAAAAAGGACTGTGATTGGTTCGACTAAACGGGAAGTAAATGAATAATTATTAAATTGGTATTTAGTGAATTAAATAAGTTAATGCTGCCAGTTTGGTAATTTTTTTAGTTTTCAATGTGTAAGGAAATGTGCATAATAAGTGTTATACTGTTATGAGATCTAATTACATTAATATTAATTTTGGATGTGAATATTAAGCCAGATTTTCAGTGCATTGCTTGTTCAAACATTTTTCTTAAATTTGCTGAAAAGCAGGAACATTTTGTCGTTTTCACCTGGTTCTTGTTTTCAGCCCGGAGGGAATCAACCAGCTCTTTGACGCTGAAAGGTTTTCCCACCAGGACCGTGATCCTCTGCAAGAAAAGACAACATTTAATACCAACAGAAGCAGAAGCACAACCAAAACACATCAAGGTCAAAGGTCTTACTTTCCCGATCCGAGGAATGTAGGGCGACTCGTTCGGCAGGACGTCGGTCAAACCTGAGGAGAGAAAGAGAAAACACTCACTGAACGGAAACAAGACGGGAGCAGAGACAAACATCCAGAAGACACAGGTTTCATTCAGTTAGCGTCTCAGCCGCAGCAGCGTGTCAAAGAACCGACTTCCTGTCCTCCAGAACCGACTTCCTGTCCTCCAGAACCGACTTCCTGTCCTCCAGAACCGACTTCCTGTCCTCCAGAACCTTCTTGATGTAAATGGAAACATGCAGCGCATTCGTGCTGTCGCTTTACTCACCTACATGCCACAGCGGCAGGATGATGGGATTCAAGGAGCACTCTGCTATCAGCCGACCTACACCTGAAACACACAACAGAACCAATGATTCACTCAATGTAGGAGGTACTTTAGAGTTCTCCACTTCCTGACCGGGGCAGAACCTGGTCCGATACCTGGTTCTGAACCTGCTGAGACTCTGGGTCAGACTGAAGAGAGCCAGCAGTAGGAGACGGACAGAAAAATGGCTTTGCTTCACATTATCAGCTGTACTAGTGTGTTTTCAGAGTGGGGCCGCCAGGGGGCGCCAGAGGAGCCTCAGACAGTTGAAGTATAATTTTTTTTTTTTAAAAAGGAAAAATATTTTAACGATCTGAATAATTGATAGATTACTTGATCACTAATAACAGGCGTATTTGGCACAGAGGCTGTTCCACTCACCCCATTTCAGGCGGATAAATTCTTCCGTCATGTTGATTTTCCCTGTTAAAGCAGGAATAAAACACAGAGGAAGTTTTATTTTGGTCCCACAGAACATCCAGCAGCTACAGCATGAATTACTGACGAACCTTCGGGGAAAATGTGGACCCATTCTCCTTTGTTGAGTTTCTCCAGGGCAAAGTCCATGCCCCTCTGGTAAACACCGTCCCCTGCAGGAGACAAACTGTCACTGCGTCTTTTACGTGTGCAGAAAGCGGAACTGGTGCTTTGCTCGGACTCACCTCTGCAGACAGGGACGCACTTTCCTCGGCTGAAGAACCGGGAGTGCAGCTCGCTGGTGAAGCAGATGTCAGACGCTGTCGGCGTCCTGTCCGTCCGAAGGCAGAGGTTTCCATGGTTACTCACAGGAAAATCTGGACTGGGGGAGCAACTAGGGATTCGCCGATCCACTTCCTACACTTCAGATATCTGAGGTTTATCATCAACTGATGCCGATGGATACAGAGAAACAGCTGAACTGACTGACATGTTCTTGGATAACTCGGTACCAGTACAGCTCACTGAAATCCACCTGCAGCTGCACAAGCTGGTCCAACTCCAGGAACAACTTGATTTGTTCAGTCGGCTCAGTTAGAAGCAGAGCAGCCGATGTCAAATAAATAATACTGAAACTGACAGAAACAGTATGTTGACATGTAAAAAATAAACTACAATGAACCTTGACTCTGCCTACATCTCCCAGAATGCAGTGCAGTCTGACACTGGAGTTAGGTGAATATTCTATCTATTGATAATGATCTCGTCTATCCTGATATATATCGTTGTTGATTTATTGTCCAGGTATTAATATCGGATCGGTGCGTTGCCAGGAGAATAAACTCACCATCGCATCTTCCTGTAGCTCCACAGCTGCCGCAGCTTCAGCACACCTGCTCCAAACCAACAGCGTTACTTCCTGGTTACGACCCGAAGAGCCGAACCGCCAGCGTTTCCCGGGTCTTACCCCAGATGTGCGGGTCGTCCATGCAGGATTGGTGATTGGACAAAGTGATGAGGGGCGTGTCCGACGGCCGGTGGTCAATCAGGTCCAGCAGAACCTCCTGGTTGTGGACGGTCAGGTAGTTCATGTACTCTGGGTGGAGACCAGAAAGTGGCTGCTTGCTCTGCTGGCATGGCTGGATGTTTGTTTGCAGTCAGATTAAACACTTACTGGTCCAGATGAAGGAATACGTTCCGACCATGCCCATGATGAAGGAGCTGGAGACCCGCCACGCCAGCGCAGGGCATGGTGGGAACGGCCATCGGACCTCCAGGGGCATCTTGGCTCTCCACAGGTTCTACATACAACCACAGTCACCTTGACAACAAGGAGAGAGGAAACATTCATCCAATTAAGGTGGAATGAAACAAAGGTCAAAGGTGGTTCCGGTCCAGAATGAACGACCTTCAGACTCTTCAACTTGAGGTTTGAAACATGATTATACGTTCCAACAAAAAATGATGTGAAGCACATCAGAGCTGGTTTGGCAAAAGATTAGCCATAAAGCTAGAATCAAGCTAGTGTTAACATGAAGCTAACAGAAAGCTAACAGAAAGCTACATCTTGGAGTTCCAAAAAATAAAAAGATGGAGGAGGAAAAAAACCCACCAGATTTGTTCAGTCGGCCCAGAGAATTCCACTGGGATGGATGGATGGATGACAAATGGATGGATGAATAAACAGATGAGTTAATGGATGGATGAAATGATGATGATGTTTAAGGATTAAAGTCTGAACTCCAGATTTTTCCAAACTGCATAAAACCCGGATCCAATCAGGAGGCTAAAGCCTGAACTTTGTGAGATCAAAGAAACTAAAAGTGACGTCACATGGTTTTTTGGTTTTTTCTCTTCCAAATGTGAATAAAAATATTTCTTCTCTCTTTTTAACCGGAATGCAGAACCTTGACTGGTTAAAATATAGTAATTATAAGGCGGTGCAGCTGCCTTTATGTTGATTTTTTGTCGTTCTAATTAAAGAGTTTATAAAGGTCTCAGTCCGCTGAAACATCCTGTAGCTCCTCAACACGTTAATGAATCTGACCAACATAAACTGAGACAGTCCAGCTAACACGTCAACTAGCATTCCGGTTAAAGTTTCATTCTATTTAATCAAATATCAGGCTCACTTTGCAGCCCTAAATAACCACACATGACTGTTTTATTAAGATAATTGCACGTTTCAGCCAGTCAGACAGTAGACACGTCACTTCCTCACTTTTAAGTAGTTTATAGGAAAGCTAACATGTCCTTTTAATGTTATACTTACTTTAAAACTGTCTCTAATGTTAACCTTTCTTCCTTCTTCTCCTTCCTCCTCTTTTTCTTCTTCTCTTTTAGTTTGTCTGCAGTATCTGCATTTCTTGCGGCGATATCGCCTTCTGCTGGACAACCTGATTACTACAGTCTTTATTCTAAAATCAGTCGTCAGGTCGGATTGTTTAATGTTTTTATTAATTCCCAGCCTTAATAAATTTGAGTAAAAAAAATTTTGTTAAGCTAAATGATAAAATATTTTCTAAGGACCCTCACACCAGAACATACAGAACTTCACCTGCATCTGATAGACAAGCTGAAGATACTCTTGAGCAGCACTTTTCTAATGAGAAAATATATCGGTAATTACTTAAATTATGTAATTAATTTAAAAACGTAAGTGCCAATCTTTTAATTTCGCAAAAGTTGAAAATCCTCAAGTCATTTTAATGTTATTATTTTATTTTCATGACAGCGCAACCCCTTCCAATATGGCGATGATCTTGGCATATCGCAATCCTTGAAGTCGCAGAGATTTTGCGTCATCAGCGGAAGTAATCGCGGGAATTCTACAGTTGGTTGAAACAACCGGTTGGTGTTCATAGAAACGGTTAATTTAGTGAGTGAGTGAAATATTTAAACCTCTGTTTATAAACTGCTATTACTGTACTGGGATTTAGACATTATTCTGTCGGTAAGAACGTTACTTGTTTATTGTTCTTACGTGGTTTAATAAGCTAACATTCTGTCCAGCTAACGTGCATCACTTCCGTCTGTGTTGTTTATGTTTGTGTTTCAAGTAAAGCTCATTCTTATGACTTTAAATGACTCTTTCAGGCGCTGCGCTGCCATGACGCAAAGAAAACGGCTTTCTAACGTACAAAGCGCCTCTCAGAGTAAAGTAAGTGTTAAAACCACGCAGGGTTGTTTGAGCAGGCTGGTTGCGCTGCCATGTTTCCCAGGGCACACGCCTGGCCTTATTCTGTTACACAGAGCCCAAGGATCACAGAAAGCATAAAAACATGAACATTAATCGGCTACATTTTCAGCTCGTCATATGTTTCTAAACATCATGTTCTATATCACGGAATAATAAATAAACATTTTATTTTCCGAATAGTAAATAACGTTTTCAGGACTTTAATTATGTAATTTATCATGTCACATTTTGGGTTTTAGATTGTTAATAAAACCAACAGAAAATGCATAAAAGTTGCAGGCCGTTCAAAACTTATATAATCTGATCTGGATTTGAGTAGTAAGTATATTTGCATTACAATGATTCAAGTTGGTTGAGATACACATTGAACATACGGATATAAAATCTCAAATAAGTATATTTTAAAAATAATTTTTTATCATCATTTCATTAGACTAAAATTGTAAAAATTTGACACTAAAACATCTGAATTATTGAAATTAACATGCATAGAAATAATTAGGAGCATTTTTAGAAGCTTTTTATAACCTTAAATGTTTATTTTTTTGAAAAGGCTTGTAGTTTGTAAGAAATATTGCATGCAGATGCTAACAATAACGCCAGGAAAATAAAATCTTGGTTTAAGATTGCTTTTATAATATGTGATTTAGAAAGAAAAAAGAATTAGATTTACCTATTATTGTTTTTTTTTTGAGTATATAAGGCCTGGATGTGCAGAAACGGCTCAAAACCCAATGCAAACATAACTCATGTTCTCATGTGGACTGACGCTGAAGACTGTTTACGCTGGGATGAAACTGTACACTTTGTGTTTTTATTTAGCGGCAGTCCAACAGCTACATGACGCAGGAGGAGGACGAAGATGCGACGTTCACTCAGCCGAGCACATCACAGGTCCAGAGGGGCTGGAGAAACTCACACCTGCACAGGTCGATCAGAAGGTAACGCAATGCCAGCCACACATGTTTGGTTTGTGAAAATAAATGGTTTTCATACATTAAAATACTAGAAATTTCTAAAAGTACACGTGGAATTATCAGCTGATCACCAGAATTATGGTTTAATTAGGCAATGTTGATGCAATATACTTTACCTCTCATGCAGACTGCTGAGGTGGTGCAGTACATCCTGGTAAAGGACCAGAAGAAGATTCCTGTGCGCAGAGCAGGTAGAGTATCATCATGGCCACAAGGGACTGGAACCCGCAACCTGCTTGATCTACAGTTAGAGGGAAGGAAAGTCAGGAACGGTTCATAAATGTTGTGAAGGAATATTCAGCAGATTGTAAATATTTTCCGCCTTTTGATGAAACGCCTGTTAATATTCTGACTGGAATATTTGCTTTGATGTGTTTAATTGATCTGATCAGCTTATGAGATCAATGTGCTCATAAGCTGGTTTTCTCTGTAGAGAATCAGAATGAGGATTTATTTTTATCGAACAGAAGAACAAAACAATCAAACCTCTGGAGAGAATCTCATGTTCCCTCTAAGGCTTTTATTTATTCTGTCTTAAGACGGGAAAGGAAACAAACATTTATCACTGTAAAAAAATCCCAAATAGTTCCTGGCTATGTTTTAGGGTTGGAGAAAGTTTCAGTGGTGTGATGTTAAATCACGACTCGTTTCTGTTCCCAGACCTCGTTAAACACGTCATTAAGGATTACAGGGCCGTCTACCCCGAGATCATAAAGAGGGCGATGCGGATATTTGAACAGGTTGGTTAATCTGCTCTCATACAGTTATAAGCTTAAACGTAAATCTGTCATTAAAATTTGATTTTTCTACCAGGTGTTTGGCTTAAAACTGGTTGAAATCGACTCCAAGAATCACATGTATGTCCTGGTGAATAATCTGGATGCCTCCCACAGCCAGACCGTCGCCAGTGGAGTGAGTTTCAGCACATGGTTCCTGGAGTTCAAGCTTTCAACGTTTGCTTTAAAAAGTAACGTTTTCTGCTTGCAGGCGTCCGAGCAACCCGAAAACGGGCCTGCTGTTTGTGATCCTGAGCGTCATTTTTATGAAAGGAGGCGTCGTCAGAGAGAGTGAGTCTCATGATGCAACGTTTCGCTATTAAGTTTGGCTTCAATCTAAAGCTCTTCTGCAGTGACCCCTAGTGCTTAGGAGGAGAAACTGCAGTGCGTCTGTACCACACAGACTGTTTTTAGTTAAATCATTTTGAAAACTGCATAAGTACCAATAATCAGTTCCTTAATGGTTTCTTGATTTTTGCAATCAGAATAATTTATTTTGTGGAGCTGCTTGATGTTTTTTCTTGAATGAATATAAATAATAAAAAATCCAGACACTCATCTCTTAAATTTACTGCTGAAATTTGATAATGTCCGACTTTATACTGCAGGAGAAAATCTCAGTTTCATTTAATGGAAAATTTCAATTTATATTTTTTGCAAATGAAAAATGTTTTGACATCTCAGGATATCCAAGCTCTTTGACTAAAATGTATCCCCCACAGCCACATATTTAAATTTTCATCTGCGATGGAAGCAGATGAGAAAGAGAGAAAAAGAAAGAAAACAGGAAGTTGACTGATATAATCGCAGATTATTGTGATGTTTGGCATGAAGTTTGCAGCAGTGTTTCATTTTCATGATGATTAATGATCAGTGTCACCCAACCCTAATTCACCTTATTGTTATTATTACTATTATTGTTATTATTATTATTATTATTATTATTATTGACCAAATGAGCCTGAAATGTTTGTTTTTCAGACCTGATATGGAACACCCTGAAGAAGCTGCGCGTTGATCCCGGGTGAGGAAGAGTTTTTACCTTCAGCAGCTTCACTTGCTTGTTGCTAAGCTAACGTTCAAACAAGCCCTTCAGGCCTCTAGCTTTCTTCTTCTTTGGTTTCTGATTATTGTGACCAATGGTGGACTCACGTTCGCTAACGCTCGCATAGTGGAGGGAATGTTTGGTGAGGATTTTCTAACTTTGAAAGGTGAACTTAGTTTCTCCTCTGTTGGTTTTTCAGGAGAAATTTTAAAATGCTAATTTAGTTTCTGCTGAATAAAGTTTGTAGTTTATATTCATGCTCTTATTTTGAAGTGGATGAGTTCTGTTTCCTCTCTTTTTCCCCAAAACTATCTATTAAAAGAAACGGGAACAAGATAAAATGGGCAGAAAATATGAAGATAACCATAAGTACAATAGCTTGGGTTGCTAGGCAACAGCGCGTTGCACATCTATTGTGACTTAAGAATCAGAGGTTTTTGAAATGGTTCGTTTTCCAGACACCAAAAATACTGAACTTATTACTAAAACATCTGGAGGTTTTATTTTTAATTTGTTTTTTATGCACAGTGGAAACGCAGATAAAATACAAAAACAAGCAAAATGTGAACTTTGCATAATAAGTTCCCTTAAATGCTTGTATTAGCGCTTTACTGTTAGCAGAGCTAATATTTATGATTAGCGCCTCAGCGTTGGCGCAGCTCGCTGATTGGTCAGCACTGCCCCCCTGCTGGTGAAAACATAAAGTTAAGTTTTTTCCAAAATGTTTTCTGTTGCTTTGATATTTTTCTGACGTTAATCTTGCAGGCAGAGACACGAGGAGTTTGGTGACGTGAGGAAACTCGTCACCGATGAATTTGTGCGTCAGAGGTAAGGCCTCAGCTGCTGCTGCAGCTTTCGGGTTCCTAACCCGAACAGACCCACTGTTGGCTCAGCCTTCAGTTCCTAGAGCCTCCAACCCAGAGGTTGCCGGTTCGAGTCCAGCTTGGTGTGTTCAGAGCCAGTTTCTGTCAGACCATAGACTCTGGTTTATGCCACACCACAGATTAACAGCAGCGTCGCAGAGGCGCCAGGCAGGGTCCCACTGCAAAGCCCAGGGTCCGCCAGCATTCCCACTGCAAACATCACAATGGTCCAGAGTTACCAGTTCACTGGAACCAACAGAATAACTGGAGCTATGTTTCTGAAATAATAATAATTGATTTCCTTTTTGTTCACACAAGCAGGTTGTCTGTAAATTACGGAACTTATTCTAAAATATCGGAAAATATTTAATACATTTTTTGAAAATGATTTCTTTAGCTGGGGATTTATTACCCAATTGATGCATTTTTTAATTCTGCACCTCAAATAAACCTAACAGTATTGACTAATAATAACAAAAATAAATCCGTCATGACGTCACAGTGGTTTCCTGCAGGTACTTGGAGTACGCTCGGATCCCGCACACAGAACCGGTGGAGTTCGAGTTTCGCTGGGGGCAGCGGTCCGACATGGAGGTGTCCAAAGCACAGATCCTGGAGTTCGTGGGTCAGGTGAGGAATTCATGCTGTTTGACTCTGACAGGATTTAATCCAGATTATTCTGCAACTGGTTATTCTGGTTTGTTTCAGCTTCATGAGCAGGAGCCACAGAGCTGGACTCAGCAGTACCGGGAAGCTCACTCCACCGCCGGAACCAGCGCCAGCCAGGCCAGCAGCAGCAGCAGCCACAGATAGCTGCTTACTTTGACTAGGCTTCTTCCACTGTTTAAAACGGACCTCTCGGCTCCAGATTTGCTTTCTCCTGGTTTTTAACAACATGCAACGTTTCGTTTGATTTTATTGGTCAGTTCTGGATTTGCAACGTGTCATTAAAAAGTTGTTGAAGGAAACGGCGTGCGAGTCTGAGACGTTTAGGAAGGACAAACTGGGCTTCTCTCCCGGTCGGCCATGTTTACTGGTTCCCAGCAACACCAGAACCATTTATCTGCAGGTATGTGGTTGACCTGCAACTAAAACCCAAACCCAAACTGACGAAATGGTCCTGAAGATTGTCTTTACGTTTCGGGGCAAATATTTACATTTCTGTGTAAATTTAGTTACATTTTAATGAGAATCAGTTTTGTCTGAACCATTTCAGTAAATGTAGCGCTTTAAATAAATTAGCATATTCTAATAAAGCAACAATAATCTAACACTGTTGCCCAGGGAACCTGCAGGAACGACGTTCAGAAAAATAAACGGTTCAGCGATGATGTTTATTCAGGCACCGGATTTTAATCAGACATGGTCACAACACACACATTACACCACAAATACACTCAATGGTTCACAATGTTTCATCTTTAAAGACCTGGATTAAAAAGATTTACAGAGACTGAAGCTCAGAATCACGAGCAGCAATCTTAAATAATTCACACAATGAGGTCGAGTGCAGAGGAGGAACGACTGGATGAACTGGATCACAAATCCAGGATGTCTGGTTAATCTGCAAACCATGCAGATTTACTCCCAGTGTGCGTTGATGCTGCTGCAGCTTTGCAAGCGTCGAAAACGGTTTTCAAAAGTGCACATGTGCAACAAAACAGATTTCCAGTAAATCAGGAAAAAGTTTATGGAAATTGGATGCAGTTTGTAAAGTTACTGTGAAACATTTACAGCTATAGTTTCTTTCATGTGGATGTTTATTTTTCATATCTTCATTTTCTTGCTGCATAAATAATTAGAATGCCAAACTAAATATTTAGCTGTGAAATTAAATATTTAGTTAAGAAGCTAAACATTTTGTTTAGTCTGAGTCAATATTTAGCAAGCAAAGCAGACACATAAGTATTTAAATGCTTAGTTACCAACTTAAACACTGAGTGTTTGGTGAGCAAGTTAAATACGTAGCTTGCTAAAAATTTAGTTTCACAAATAAATATTTAGCAAAATATATAGAATTTGGAGCTGGAGAATTAAATGTAGTTTGGAACATTTAGTGCTGTAGGAAAAATATGACGGGAAACGTGCAAAAGCTAAACAAGAAATTATTGCTGTTCATTTTTTTACAGTGTAACTTTAGAAACGGCCACATAAAGAGAAACGCTGCCATCGTTCTCATAATTCTGGCTTTCAAAGCAACAATTATGAGATAAAGAGTCAAAATGCAGATAGTTTTTTTCTAACGTCGACCTCATCCTCCATTTTACAAGATTAGTAAAGGATGCAAGAGCTTGAAAAAGTAAAATCATAAATCATTACAGATGCAGTTAATTCCCACAGGATATAAACAATGAAAGGTGGTACCATGTATCACTGAAGCACGGTGGTGGCAGAAGGGCCTGGGGGTTTGGTAAACAGGAGGAATGTTGGACGGTGTTAAAACAGGCAGAGGTTCAAATTTCCTCTGGATTTAGATCATTTAACAGCTAAAATCCCCTCAGTGTGAAAACATGAGGCTGCGGCGCCATCTAGCGGCGCACGGCTGTACTGAACATGATGACAATACCGAGCATTGTTTGCATTTTCATGCCTTTGAGCATCTTCATAAACATCCTTCTTCCAGCTCATAATGCTATGAATCAGGAAATTAATAGTTTTTAAAGGCACAGTGTAAACAAACCGAATGATTTGTCCCTTCTGGGCTTCCAGAGCCGTGGTGTCCTTGAAAACAAACGTCTTATTTTGAGCTAAAACTGAGCGAAAAGTTGTAACAAATTGTTTATCATCTGGATATTTTATGTGTAACTGAATGTCAACACAGAGGCACACATGAAGGTTTAGGAATGTGGAATTTCTTCTGGAAATTCTGCACTTTCCAGCTTCTTCAAGATAAATGCAAAAAGATATGAGGCTAGGAAGGGTCTGTTAGCAGGTGGCTAGCGAGGGTCTGTTAGCCGGTAGCTAGCGAGGGTCTGTTAGCAGGTGGCTAGCGAGGGTCTATTAGCAGGTGGCTAGCGAGGGTCTGTTAGCCGGTAGCTAGCAAGGGTCTGTTAGCAGGTGGCTATCAAGGGTCTGTTAGCAGGTGGCTAGCGAGGGTCTGTTAGCAGGTGGCTAGCAAGGGTTTGTTAGCAGGTGGCAAATGAGGGTCTGTTAGCAGGTGGCTATCAAGTGTCTGTTAGCAGGTAGCTAGCAAGGGTCTGTTAGCAGGTAGCTAGCAAGGGTCTGTTAGCAGGTGGCTAGCGAGGGTCTGTTAGCAGGTGGCTAGCAAGGGTCTGTTAGCAGGTGGCAAATGAGGGTCTGTTAGCAGGTGGCTAGCGAGGGTCTGTTAGCAGGTGGCTAGCAAGGGTCTGTTAGCAGGTGGCTAATGAGGGTCTGTTAGCAGGTGGCTATCAAGGGTCTGTTAGCAGGTAGCTAGCAAGGGTCTGTTAGCAGGTAGCTAGCAAGGGTCTGTTAGCAGGTAGCAAACGAGGGTCTGTTAGCAGGTGGCTAGCAAGGGTCTGTTAGCAGGTGGCTATCAAGGGTCTGTTAGCAGGTGGCTAGCGAGGGTCTGTTAGCAGGTGGCTAGCAAGGGTTTGTTAGCAGGTGGCAAATGAGGGTCTGTTAGCAGGTGGCTATCAAGTGTCTGTTAGCAGGTAGCTAGCAAGGGTCTGTTAGCAGGTAGCTAGCAAGGGTCTGTTAGCAGGTGGCTAGCGAGGGTCTGTTAGCAGGTGGCTAGCAAGGGTCTGTTAGCAGGTGGCTAGCGAGGGTCTGTTAGCAGGTGGCTAGCGAGGGTCTGTTAGCAGGTGGCTAGCAAGGGTCTGTTAGCAGGTGGCTAATGAGGGTGTGTTAGCAGGTGGCTACCAAGGGTCTGTTAGCAGGTAGCTAGCAAGGGTCTGTTAGCAGGTAGCTAGCAAGGGTCTGTTAGCAAGTAGCTAGCAAGGGTCTGTTAGCAGGTGGCTAGCGAGGGTCTGTTAGCAGGTGGTTAGCAAGGGTCTGTTAGCAGGTGGCAAACGAGGGTCTGTTAGCAGGTGGCTATCAAGGGTCTGTTAGCAGGTGGCTATGAAGGGTCTGTTAGCAGGTGGCTATCAAGGGTCTGTTAGCAGGTAGCTAGCAAGGGTCTGTTAGCAGGTAGCTAGCAAGGGTCTGTTAGCAGGTGGCAAACGAGGGTCTGTTAGCAGGTGGCTATCAAGGGTCTGTTAGCAGGTGGCTAAGAAGGGTCTGTTTGCAGGTGGCTAGTGATGGTCTGTTAGCAGCTAGCTAGTGCTAGCCTAAATGATGTGTGCGTGACTCAAACATATTTAGCTAAATAGCTCTGCCTGTGATTATTTATTGCACATCTTTTATGAACTGAAGACATTATAGGATGCGCTGACACCCTAGTAAACACAATATTAGCAAATACGCTATGTTAGCTAGGCTAATTTAGCTAGTTCGGCAGTAAGTACTACAGTAAAGATTGGTTAGCAGAGATGGCTAAGTTCTCAAAAGCTGTAATCAAGTAAGTTGTATGAGCTGGAACAGTTGTCAGAGCAACTGCCTACCAACATGGCTGTCGGTCACAAAGTTCCTGGAAATGTGATGGCAGCTGAATTTAACATTTACATCCAGCTGATGTAAATGAATGAGGGAATGAACGTCACTTTCCAAACCTAAAACATGGCGGCCGCCGCTGTTATTGCTGAACACATGAAATTACAAGAGAAGAAATCACAGGATGAAGAGATGCAGCGTGAAACAGATCAGTGACTGGTGAACAGTCGTTTCAGCCTGGACCTTCCAGATAAAGTGCACTGACAGTGGAACTAAGATGGAAGAAACCTTTCGTTATCAGTGAGCTCTCAGTTCTAAAACAAGGATTACAGAAACATCTCTGGACGGATGCTGAGGCGTCCTCTAGATGTGTTCAGGAACCGTCTCCAGCGCCTCCTCCGGGTCTCTGTCCACATCCACATTCTGAGAAAAACAAACTCGAGATGTTTATCAAACTATTTACATCAAAAGATACAAAAATCTGTTTTCCAATTCAGGATTTTGTGATTGTTTTGCAATTTTATTCTTTACAATCAAAATTGCTTATTTTGTCATTCTACTTTAGAAATATTTGATATTTTTTACTCTTCTAAAATCTGCATATATAAGAAAAGAGATTAGAAAAAACAACTGGACACAAACATTTTCTTTTTTAAAACATTTAAATTAATTTTCTACTTGCTGTATCAATGAAAGTAAAGCTCTGAGTGAAGCTGAGGCAGGAATGGAAAAGTTTCATGTGGGACAAACGTAACATTTGTGTTTTTATCAGACAGGCAGGTCTGAAAATCTTCCAGTTTCTGTTATCGCTGGCTGAGCCGCCGTACTGACACGCTGCAGTTACCTCGGGCCGGTCTCTGTGTGTGTTCACAGCTTCAATGTTGAGAAAGACCGACTCAACTTTACACCCTGAGGGAAACCAAACAGAAGTGGTGAAATACGTCTCAGCAAACATCAGATCCAGACCCAGAGCAGCTGAGGCTGATAAACTGCCGACTGATGGGGAACAGCGGCAGCAGAGACGCACCGTAGGCGACCGGCGTGAGCTTCAGGACGGTGTGCAGAGGACACTTCAGGTACGGCAGCTCACCTGCCACAGAACAGGAGTCACTGCGTCAGAAACACACCAGCTGCACCAATAATCTTGGCAGTGATAAATGTAAACAGTTACATCAGTTATATTCAGGCATTGGAGCGATATGGGAAGCCATCCTGCTCAAATATATATGACACGTTGGCTGTGTTGTGTTAAATATTCATGTTTGCATGTTAAATTTGAGCTGGATGGCTTTCCATAGAGCAACAAGCCCCGCCTACTTGGGCGTGGCTACGTTTGTGGCATTTTGGGGAAAATGTAGTCGACCATTTTCCAGGAGAGGTTTGGATTCAACTGGTTGGAAGGACAGAACGTTTTATGGACTGTGATGCTGTGAGAGCCCTGATGGACCAACCGTCATCCCTTCGCCACTTCCTGTCAACTTTTCTTCTTCATTTCCATCAGTAGCAACATCTGGTTGTTGATCACGTAACTTTTGTGATGCGAATTTGTTTTTGGTACGGTTAAAAAAAACACCTCATCCCATCCCTAAAACTGTTTATTGAAAAATGTTTCAGTGTTTCTATCTGATTAAAATGTGTTTTTTATACATTTGTTGAAAATCACCATGTTGTTTGGTATAATAATCTGTGAGCTGCTCACAGATTATCTCCCACTGCCAACTAGAAGCAACTAGTCAGAGCCAGGAGGCGGGTCTTAGCTTGCTGCAGCTAGCATAGCATGTTGTAAACGCTAAGCTAGTTAACATAGCCACCAATTACGGCAAATAATAAATTTTTCTGTCATGGAAAGTTGTTTCTTCACCATTAGCACATGTTTCAGCGTGTACATCAGTTTGATTGACAGCGCTAAGCCCCGCCTCTGGCTCTGATTGGTTGTTTTTGTGTCTTCAGACACAGTAGCAGATTATCTGTGTCATAAACTGTCACAACATGCTGACAGATTTAACACAAATGTCCAGAACATTTACTTGATAAAAGTTACGTACTGCAACTTTACGCTAATTTATTTTCATAATTTTACTTTGTGCAGTTCTATGGCTAATGGAAACGCAGCTACTGGAATATTTTGGGTAAAATAAAGATGTTTTTTTTTCTCACTTGCACTTTTGTCCAGGAAGTAGGCCATCAGACATCTCATGACTGCCTGGTGACAGATGACCAGGACGTTCTCCTGCCTCTCCAGCTCCATGATGACGGGCTCCAGACGCTGGACCAGGTCCTCGTACGACTGGAGGGCAAAGGTTAAACAGTCACCTGATCCAGGTTGGATTTATAAACACACCAATGATAAACGTTCTCAAACCTGCAACTCCAGTTCGCAAAAGTGAGTTCATACTTAGTCTTTTTTTTCTTTATTTTTGACATTACTGTCATTCCGTACAGGATCAGAATACAATGAGTCAACTGGACACGTCACTGGATCGGTTTCCTTATTAAAATCAGAATTTATTGGAGCAAACCTCCGATATTAAAGTCTATGAATGGAGACTAATCTAGAAATCTGTAGAGTAGATGTGAAACTAATATTTTTTATTCTTCTACCTTTTTGCTTTTTCAAATGTTTCTATTTTTCTCCCATTTTGTCTGTTTTAAAGTTTTTTCTTCCGTTTTTTTCTCTTTATACCCAGAAGATCCTTCAGTACTTGCAGAAACTAATTCGGTTACAAATGAAGAGTTTATCAGACTGATTGTTGAAGCGTCTGAATTATTTTTTAACCCTGATTATCCTAAATGCTGCAGATCTGTTTTAGCTCTTCCAGCACCAGTTACTTCCTTCCTGCTGCCGTTAACCAAACGTTTTCACTCCGGGTTCGGGAACAACCTGCGACTCGTTCTGGGCTTCCTGCAGACTCACCTCTCCTTTGGGGTACCGGTACCGATATTTGTCCTGATCCCTCAGAGCGAACTCCTCTGGGTAATGCTCCTGAATCTCCTCATAAGTCATTTCCTCACAGACTCCCTGAGCGGAGGATGAAAACATGAATGTGACGTGAGGGCGGGAGTCTTGCGTGTGAATGCGGGTCGGTGTGTCTCACAGCGTCGATCTCGTTCAGGGCCTTCCACTGCTCGTACTGGACCCGCAGCGCCTCCGCGGTCTGGATGGTCCTCTTCATGTGGCTGGTCCAAACCTTCAGGTCGCTGAGGTTCTGGCTGCGCATGTAGGCGCCCAGCGCCGCGGCGAACTGACAAACACAGAACTAAACATCAGCAACTAAATATTTCTCTTCCCAGCTAAATATGCAATTAGTTACTATTGTTTTATTTACCAACTACAAATTTAGTTGGGATACTAAGTACTTAGTATGGAGGTACATAATTAATTGGTAAGTTAAATATTTACATTGTAAACAAAATATTTAGTTCCTAATACTTAGCTTAGCAACTAAATATTAGCATAGCAACTAAATATTTATTTACAAAATGAAAATGTAGCTGGTAAACTAAATATTTAGTTGCTAAATTAGCCAAGCATTTAGTTAAATATCTATTTAACAAGTAAAATCTGTGTTTGTAAACTAAACATTTAGTTTGAATCGCCGTATTTAGTTGTTTTATCAACTAAATATCTGGTTAGGTAAATATTTTTGATTTGTTTGAGCCTTTACATCCTGCATAAAGGCTGATTCTAATCTATAGCATAATTTAAAGAGCTTTTATCGGTGCTCCGCCTGGATGTGTTTTTTATTGATTATTGATAGATATTTGAGTTGTTTTGCCATCTGAGTGATTTTGTTATCGCTGGACTTTGCTCTGCAGTGAAACTGGGAGTGCTGCAGCTGCGGCCGCTGCGGCGGCTGCTGCAGCTGCGGCTGCAAACATAAACATCAGCATCCAGCACTCTGCATGATAGGATTCACCTTTGACCTCAGCTGATCATCTTAAACTTGGACTCTGGTTCTGTTTTGTTTGGTGAAATGCTGAGTAGCCGATGCGGCGCTGGCTGACCTTTGCCCCCCGGTGGGACAGGCCGGAGTCTCCCCCGATGCGCCCCACCAGGTTGAGCTCGCTCTCGCCGTGCCGGGACAGGTAGATGGATCTGGGCGTGACGTGGATGTTCATGAGGTAGTAGACGATCCGGCTCTGGATGTGGTCCTGGACCCGGTTCACCAGGTACCGGCTGCCCACGTTGAAGATCTTAATGTACGATAAACTCCTGCGGAGAGAAACCGCATGAAGCTTGTTACGTCATTTAGCCTTTAATATGGAGCAAAGATACAGTAAAACTTTTAACGTCTAGAATTTGGATTATTTAGCATCAGAGAAGAAAAAAAATAGGGGATAATTTTTAAATTAATAATTTTACAACATTATTCATTAATCTTAAATGTTTAAAATAAATATTTAATTGGCAAGCTACATAATTAACAACTAAATCTTTAGCTCCAAACTAAATATAATATAAACAACAGATCTAAATATCAGTTTACTAACTAAATATATAGTCGTACAACTTTATATTTAGCTTTAAGCTGAACATTTAGCCTAATGATGTATGTTTAGCTAGTGGTGGTGTCGTATCGATATGTTTAGCTAGTGGTGATATCGTATCGGTATGTGTAGCTAGCGGTGGTATCGTATCGGTATGTTTAGCTAGCGGTGGTATCGTATCGGTATGTGTAGCTAGCGGTGGTATCGTATCGGTATGTGTAGCTAGCGGTGGTATCGTATCGGTATGTGTAGCTAGCGGTGGTATCGTATCGGTATGTGTAGCTAGCGGTGATATCGTATCGGTATGTGTAGCTAGCGGTGGTATCGTATCGTATGTGTAGCTAGCGGTGATATCGTATCGGTATGTGTAGCTAGCGGTGGTATCGTATCGGTATGTGTAGCTCGCGGTGATATTGTATCGGTATGTGTAGCTAGCGGTGGTATCGTATCGGTATGTGTAGCTAGCGGTGGTATCGTATCGGTATGTGTAGCTAGCGGTGGTATCGTATCGGTATGTGTAGCTAGCGGTGGTATCGTATCGGTATGTGTAGCTAGCGGTGATATCGTATCGGTATGTGTAGCTAGCGGTGGTATCGTATCGGTATGTGTAGCTAGCGGTGGTATCGTATCGGTATGTGTAGCTAGCGGTGGTATCGTATCGGTATGTGTAGCTAGCGGTGATATCGTATCAGTATGTGTAGCTAGCGGTGGTATCGTATCGGTATGTGTAGCTCGCGGTGATATCGTATCGGTATGTGTAGCTGGCGGTGGTATCGTATCGGTATGTGTAGCTAGCGGTGGTATCATATCGGTATGTGTAGCTAGCGGTGGTATCGTATCGGTATGTTTAGCTGGCGGTGGTATCGTATCGGTATGTGTAGCTAGCGGTGGTATCGTATCGGTATGTGTAGCTGGCGGTGGTATCGTATCGGTATGTGTAGCTAGCGGTGGTATCGTATCGGTATGTGTAGCTAGCGGTGGTATCGTATCGGTATGTGTAGCTAGCGGTGGTATCGTATCGGTATGTGTAGCTAGCGGTGGTATCGTATCGGTATGTGTAGCTAGCAGTGGTATCGTATCGGTATGTTTAGCTGGTGGTGGTATCGTATCGGTATGTGTAGCTAGCGGTGGTATTGTATCGGTATGTGTAGCTAGCGGTGGTATCGTATCGGTATGTGTAGCAACGGTGATATTGTATCGGTATGTGTAGCTAGCGGTGGTATCGTATCGGTATGTGTAGCTAGCGGTGATATTGTATCGGTATGTGTAGCTAGCGGTGGTATCGTATCGGTATGTGTAGCTAGCGGTGGTATCGTATTGGTATGTGTAGCTAGCGGTGGTATCGTATCGGTATGTGTAGCTAGCGGTGGTATCGTATTGGTATGTGTAGCTAGCGGTGGTATCGTATCGGTATGTTTAGCTGGCGGTGGTATCGTATCGGTTACCGGTCCTTGCTGTCGTCCAGGGGAACGTAGGTCATCTTGTAACACTCGATCCTCTTCAGAAAATCTGAAACAGCTTCTTCTTTGTCACAATCGATGTAATCAGGACTCGAAAGCTTCACTTGCTGTTTACCACAGAAAAAAACGCCTTCAGAGTGTGAGGTCAACCGTAAATAATCAGTTCATCACATGATAAATTAATCGATCGATAAGTTCCCCTCTGAAGATTAATACTCTTGCTTATAAACTTCATAATCTAATTTATTTGGTTGTCTGTGGTTTTTATTTTCGTTTTCATTTTTGCTTTGGTTTTAATTTGGATATTTAAACAAAATGAAGCTTTATTAGTCTTATGACTAATAAATGGGAGCATATTTTAAAATGTATAATTCTGACTTTTATCACCTTGATGAATTAAATTACTAATATGAAATAAAACCAAATCTGCTTTTATTTTTCACTGTTCAACAAGAGCATCAATGAATATCAGCAAATTCAAAAATATGATTGAATGCAGTTATTGTCTGCAGTTCAATGAAATGAATGACATTTCTATTGTTTTTTCAGTCATCATCACCAGCAGATGTTTATCACAGTAACTTACTTTAATATTCTCAGCAATAATTTCAGGATCGTCGCAAATCGACTCCACAAAGAAAACCTGAACCAGGGAGAAGATGGAAGCTGAAGCTCCGTGTTTGACTCATTTCTACGTTTCACAGCAGGAAACATTAAAAACCAACTTTGTAGCCGTTCTCCTTGCCGAAGCTGAGGATGACCTCTCTGCGCTCCGGCGTCGTGTTGGTGGCATCGAAAACCTGGCAGGACAAAATCAGGACCGAGAATAACTACGACTTTAACTCCTGCAGATGTTTCAAAGATCACAACAAAACATTGATCATTAACCAAAAGAACGTCTGATGGTTCTGTTGTTACGGTCGGATCAGCTTCAGGTGAACTTCTCCAGATTTGCATCCTGTCTCTGAACATCGCTCTTTGGATAACCTTTGACCTGAACTCACCGCGACCTGACCTTGGTAAGTGGTCAGGTAGTCACTCACATCCTGCAGGGCCGTTTTCACACAGGCGCTGCAAGAAAACACAAAACATCAAAAACAGCACGAAAAACACCAGAAATAAAATAAAAACATCAAAAAAATATTTAAAAACCAAAAAGGCAAAATAAAAACATTAAAAACAAAATAAAAACATTAAAAACTACATCAAAAACATTAAGAAACAACAAAAGCAAATTAAATATAGATGAAACTTAAATGTGGGATTTCCAGCTGAATCTGAGGATTTGATGAAATCGTAATATTTTCTTCAATCTGTTTCTACCTTCGTATCTTCATGGCTTCTGCGTTGTCAGGTTTAAAAAACTCGTAGCTGTTGTAGGAGCGGGTTGCTTCTCTTCTGTACTGCCCCACATTAAACACTGAAAAACAAGAAATAATAAAAAATCATCTCAGAATCTTTAATCATTTTATTGCACTTGAATTGAAAACAAAGAAATGCAATTCAAAAATCATTTATGCTTCTAAATTATTCACTAAAGAAAAACATTAAAAATTCACCAGAAAAAAACGTAAAAAAATTTGACTAATATCAAAAATTTTCTAAGTTTCATAAGTTGAAGATTTGCATGAAAAACTCTAAACTTTTCAAGGTTCATTTCAGAAATTTTCTAGAAAAATCTTAAATTTTCAGATTAAAAACAGAAAAAAACAATTTAGGACAAAGGATGAAATTTCCAACTTTAAAGTTTCAAAACTTTACAATAAAAGACTCAGACATTTGCAGATGAATTCAGAAAGTTTCCTGAAAACATTTGGAAACCCTTAAGGTTGAACATTTTCAACTTTTGAAATTCAGAAAATTTCCAAAACCTTGAAATGTTCTGGTTCTAGCAGCAGTAGTCCGACCCGATGACGGACACCAGGGGTCAGAAACGCTGCAGCTGAAGGCAGTAAAACCCAGTTGGACCCGGCAGGAGGACGACGATACCTTTGGTCGACACGCCGATCCAGTTCAGGTACCTGGTGAGCTTCTTGGAGATGTAGGTTTTGCCGCGAGCCGGCAGGCCGACCATCACGATCACGGTGGGAGAATTGGTGAACTGGGGAACCGAAGCTGAAACACAAGAAGAAGAAACTTTATTGATCCCAAACGGAAATCAAACTGAGAGTTCAGGGGTCGAAGGTCATCCAGCTGCTAACAATTTCACATGATGGAAGAGATGGTCTGTTGCCATAGATACTAATCATAAGAAAAGACGAACGTTTGATCAAGAATCCATCACACAGTATGGCTGAAACAATCAACTAATTTTATCAACTAAATCAGTTAGCATTGCTTGCTGTGACTGCTAGGCGAGCTAGCATTGCTTGCTGTGATTGCTAGGCGAGCTAGCATTGATTGCTGTGAATGCTACGCTAGCTAGCATGGCCTGCTGTGAATGCTACGCTAGCTAGCATTGATTGCTGTGACTGCTAGGCTAGCTAGCATGGCCTGCTGTGAATGCTACGCTAGCTAGCATTGATTGCTGTGACTGCTAGGCTAGCTAGCATGGCCTGCTGTGAATGCTACGCTAGCTAGCATGGCCTGCTGTGAATGCTACGCTAACTAGCATGGCCTGCTGTGAATGCTACGCTAGCTAGCATGGCCTGCTGTGACTGCTAGGCTAGCTAGCATTGATTGCTGTGACTGCTAGGCTAGCTAGCATGCCCTGCTGTGAATGCTACGCTAGCTATCATGGCCTGCTGTGAATGCTACGCTAACTAGCATGGCCTGCTGTGAATGCTTCGCTAACTAGCATGGCCTGCTGTGAATGCTAGGCTCGCTAGCATTGTCTATTCTGAATGCTAAGGCTAATTAGCATAGCCACTTCTGATGAGGGATAATCGGTTTTCTTGTAACGGTGAGTTGTTTTCCGCCTTTAGCACATTTAGTAGTGAGTACGTGAGGTGACTGGCAGCGCTAAGCCCCGCCTCCTGGCTCTGATTGGTTGTTTCTGAAGCGTTTCAGCTGTAGATTTATCTTTTCACGGATTATCTGTCATGTTCAACTATTGTCACATGGCGACCGCCTGAATAAACGTGTAAAAACTTTTTGTTTTGCTACAAACTTCCAACTGCAGCTTTAAAATCGGATCAGAACACAATGACCCCGTGACCCCTTGGGGTGAATGGCCTTCAGGACTTCTCCATGTTTCCAAAATGAGAAACATCCAAACTCAGTCGGCTTAAAGTCTCACACTCCTCAAAAAGAGAGGCACAGAAACCCACAGCGGGTCAGAACCAGAACCGGTGGTTCTGTCTACTCACAGCCTCTGCGTTTGCTCAGTCTGCTTCCCATCCAGGGAACCCAGGTTTTCTCCAGGGGGGTTCTGGTGAGCGTCGCCTGGTTCTGGGACATGACTCCGCTGTGTGTGTGTGTGTGTGTGTGTGTGCGTCTTGGCGTCGTCTCAGAGTCGGTGTGTGTGTAACAGCAGGGATCTTCCCAGTTAAACATGCAGTTTGAACTTTCTCACAATGTGGGCGGAGCTACCTGTTTGCTTCGCTGTGATTGGTCGGTTCGTCTGTTTGTCTCAGAATAACGTCCAGTCAGCACAACGCTACACTTTGACCTGGAATACAGGAAGTGGATGTTCTGTGGGATCCTGATGGCTGACAGCAGGAAGCTGAATCGATCAATCCTGATTAATTGATTATTGAAATAACCACCAATTAATCCAGTTATTGATTAAACATTGACAGAAAAAAGGCCATTTGCTGGAAGAATAACACTCTCAGTGCATGAATTCAGCCAAAACGGTTCGAAAAATATAATATTTTTTGAATAATAATAATAATAATCCTTCAAACCCTCTGAGAGAGAAAATCATTCAGACATGAAGCATCAATGCTTGGATGGTGGAACCAAGTGTTCAATAACTGCTGTCAGACACCAGGCTGATCGCTGCGATAAAGAAACTTTTTAAATCAATGTGTCCACTTTGGAGGCACAACTAATCTTGTTTTGATGAAGCTCAGACAAAATCTTCCCAACCAGCTTCTGCGTACGGAACTCCTGAAATGCCAAAAAGGAAAAGGAACCAAGAAAACTATGAGGTGACATGAAGTTAAAAATGACAGCAATAATTTGGGTTATTTAATAAAAGAAAAAAAGGGAATTAATTTTTCACAATGTTGGTCATCCAGGTAAACATTTAGTTTATGTTCAAGTTAAATAGCTCTGAGCTACATATCAGCTTCAAAGTAATTATTTGGCTTCAAAATAAAAATGTACTTAGCAAGACAAATAGTTAACTAAATATAGAGTTCAGAGCTATTTAGTTTGGAGCTAAGTATTTAGTTTGCTAATATTTTCCGAAGCTTAAATATTATTCAAAGTGAATTTGCATATTAGCTAAATATTCAGTTTGTGCTCTAAATATTTTGGTTGTAAACTAAATGATTAGCTGCTTAACTAAATATTTAGTTTGGAACTAAATATTTTAACTGGACATGATGAAGATTTAACAAAGCAGCTTGTTGTTCCTCCATGTGGTGTGTGTGTGTGTGGGGGGGGGGGGGGGGAGGTGGAGGCACAGCGGGCGCCTGGTTTATACAATGACTCTTCCTTCTCCACGTGCACGCGCCTGCCTGCCACGCACGAGCTCGAGACTCCAAAATAACAAACAAAGAGCCGAGCATCTTCAGCTCAATAGAGGATCTTTGATCAGACACAAGGTCGCGCGCGGAGGATTTCACCTCTCAATGAAGAAAGAAAGAAAGAATGAATGAATGAATGAATGAATGAATGAATGAATGAATGCATGAATGAATGCATGAATGAATGAATGAATGAATGAATGCATGCATGCATGATGCAGCGGGTCGGTGCGGTTTACCGTGCGGACGCTGGAAGCGGAGCATCTTCCCGGGTCTCGGTTCCGTCCTGCGCCGTCAGTTCTGACACCATGTGAGCACCGAGCGTGAAAGCTGGCCGTGGGCCCGCCCACTCCACGAAGCCTCCACGGAGCCTCCACGGCGCGTCCTCATCCTGCTGCTGCAGGTCTGAAGCCTCCAGGTTCTCCTCCTCCACAGGAACCGCGTCATGGTTACGTCACGACCCGCTGCAAGAAATAACA
The DNA here is from genome assembly GCF_027474105.1 of Poeciliopsis prolifica. Classification (NCBI taxonomy): domain Eukaryota; kingdom Metazoa; phylum Chordata; class Actinopteri; order Cyprinodontiformes; family Poeciliidae; genus Poeciliopsis; species Poeciliopsis prolifica. The sequence continues at coordinate 355,627 of NW_026562537.1, forward strand.
ACTTCCTGCCTGCAGTTTCTGGAAAACACTTAGAAACGTCTGAACTTCAGCAAAACAAGAGAAGAAAAGAAAAGACAAGAAAAGTCCAAATTTGCGGTGAAAAATCTTAAATTTTCTATCAAAATCAGATTTCCGAATATGAAAGGGAAATCTGATATTTTAGATCAATCAGATATTTTCTAGAAACCGGGAAATGTCTGAGCTTCAAGTCAAAATTTAGCAAAAAAATAAAGAAGAAAGTGATAAATGTCAAATTTTCTAGAAAAAAAACATTGACTTTTTTATTAATTTTGAGAAACAAATCTGAAATTTTGAGATTAATATTAGAAATTTCTAGAAAAATCAAAGATTTCTGAATTTGAAAGGTAAGAAAATTAGTAAGAAAGAGCTTGGAAATTCCATTTCCAAAAATCCAAAATATTAAGATTTTTTTTTTAAAATTACACATTTTGAGATTGATCTCAGAAAATATTGAAAAACTTCTAAGCTCAAAAAACAAAAACATACTTTTTTTTTTTTAAACTGAACTTTTCAAGATTAGTCCTGAAAGCTCTAAAATCCCGGAAAGATTTCTTCATATACAAACAATTGTGGGGAAAAAATAAATTTTTTTAGATTTATCTCAGAAATTTTCTGTTTTCTTAATATAAAGCATAAATAAATGTGCAGGAGAAATAACCCAGAAATTTTTGGATTAACTGCAGAAATATTCTAGGAAAATCTCAGAAATGTCTCAGTTCTTCTAATCAAAAATTTGCAAAAAAAAAAAGTTCTGCAAAAACGTGTGAATTCTGAATGTGAAAAGTCATAAATTTACAGGAAAATAATCAAAACTTTTAGATCAGTCTCAGAAACAAACAGAAAGGAAATTTCTGAGCTCTAAAGTTGAAAATCTTCAATAATTTTTTCTAGAGCGTTTTGCATAAATGTCGTCCTGTTCCGTCTGTAGGGCGGCGCTGTGGTTCGCTGCAGCCTGTCAAACAGAACCCAGAGCCGATGTTCAGTAAATGCGTTGCCATGTTTATTATTCGTTGACAGTCTGAGGTTAGTTCGCCAGCTTACATACAGCACAATGCAACAAGCGAGTTAGTAGCACATCTCAGTATTGCAGCCAGTTCTCCTCTCCGTCCACGGTCCGGGGTCCGGTTCGGTCCGGTCTGGTCCGAGCCCCGCTGAGGGCTCCCTGTTCCGGCTGGTTCTGGATGGAACCAGGAGAACCGGAACATCTGAGCAGCTTCATCACAGAACATCTGCAAACCTCAGGGAAGTCCGTTAAAAGTCTCTGCTCCGGGTCCAACGACGTCGGAGAAACGAGAAGAAAGGAGCAAATTTCCGTCCAAAAATCCCAGAAAGTTTCTATGAAAACAAACTAAAATTTACAACTTATGAAACTCAGAAATTTCAGAAAAAACAAGAAAATTTGTGAACTCCAAAAGTCAAAACTTTAGGAAAAAATTTAGATTTAATCTCAGACATTTTCTACAAATTTTTATTCTGAGTTTCAAATGGCAAAAATTTAACTTTTGAAACTTAGAAATTACTTGTTTTTTTTTCTAGAATTTTTCCAAGACTAATCTAAAAATGTGTTTTTTCTATCAGGTTTTTGACTTTTCAATCTCAGAAATTTCAGTTTTTCTCAAAAATTTCTAAGATTAATTTCAAAATTTGACATTCATTTTTGACTTCTCAAAGTAAAAAAAAATGTCCTTGTTTTTTCTCAAATGTTGAATTTTGTAGACTTTTTTGATCTGAAAATCCTGAGTGTTTTTGGCAGACATTGACTCCATTTTTCTGCGCCCGGCACCGTTTGAACGTCACGTTTAATAATCTGTATTTTCTGCTGCGTCTCTAAACTCTACAGGAAACAGGAAGAGGGTTGAATTTCCTAATTGTCTTCTCTACAGGATCTGGAGCTACGAAGTGACACGAGGGGAAAGGTCAGCAGCAGACAGTGGGTGGGAGGTCTGGACGTTACAAACGCTCAAAATCAAACACGTCAATAGATAATAAAAACAATTTGGTTATTTTATAAAACAAGCTGTATAAAGTAACAAAAGAGACAATCTTAAGGTTTTATTTACATTCAGAGAAGGAAAACGTGATTTTCTTTTCTGCCTGCATAACAATTTTCCCGCCTCTCCACAGGAAGCTGGGAGCTTTTGCAACTAAAAATCACTGCAGTCAGTTAAAACTGGCGCCATCTGGTGGCCAAAGGGACTAACTACCTTTATTACAATGCGGCTGAACTTTTCCCTTTAAAAACTGAGGCACGCTGAAAATGTGTGAAATGAAACATTATATGATGGGATTTATACTTTATTCTGAGTACAGGGTTTAGTCGCGCGCTGAAGCTGCACAGAGAAGCAGGTTAGTACCGATTTATCCTCTCAGAACCAAAGTCTGCATCATTCCCGGTTCGCCCATGAAGAATTTAAATGTTTCTATAAAAAAAGTTACGACGTTTGAGTAAAAATGGATGAAGAAACGGAATGAGGCAGAAATATTGATGGGAAATTCAGCTAAATGCATCATATTTGTCCAGCTGCGCCAGTTTTTGCTTTTTAAGGAGAATTTGAAGCTGTTATATTCTGACAGAGCGATAATAATATGATTCTGAGCTCAACAGTACAAAGCTGCTAACTCCAAGCTTTACAGCAATGGTTAGAAATACGGCAGTGAAGATTCACTGCAAAAACACAAAATAATAGTTAATAGTCCAGCTGCAGTGCAAATAGATTAAATACAAATAACTTGATTTGAAGCTTTAAGTAATTCCATAATATGAAATATTAGTTCAATTTACTTGGAACTAGAACTTTTCATCAATATTAAGGAATTAATTACTTAAAATAAGTTTCTAAACTTGCTGATAAGATGATTTAAAATGACTTTGGTCTTAATTTAGTGTTTTAATCTGCCTGCACTACAAAACTGGACTATAAAACTCCTGGTTACTTTGTGTTTTTGCAGAGTTGAACAGTAAAGAGTAACTTACTGCAGTGGATTTCATTTCATGAATATATATTTGTTTCTATAAAGGAGCCAAATTTGTTCATTTTCTTGCAGTTAGCAGTTTTGCATCAAAAGCTGTAAACATGGAGTAAAACTTCCTGTGGATGTCGGAATCAGGAAGTGGACTCGGGTCTGTCTCTGCTGCAGGCATGCACGTGTGGGCGGTTCTGGTTCTGGATCTAGCTGGGCCGGTTCAGGATGCCGGACATGGAGGGAGCGAAGGGCGGCGGCGGCGGGTTGATCGGGGAGGCCGGGCCGGAGCTGCCGTGCGGCGCGGCGGCGGCGGCGGAGCGGCCGCTGTACTGGCCGATGAAGGAGCCGTCCTCGTTGAACTGGATGTCCACGCTGTCGCCGTACTCGGCCAGCGAGTCGTCGCTCCCCAGCTTGCTGTCGTCGCACAGGGACCGCTGGCTGTCCGAGCGTTTCTCGTCGCCGTCGCTGCGGGGAAGCAGAGCGGGAACAGCGGTTGGTGACGGCGGCGTCAGAACCAGATTTCAACTTTTTCACATTTTGTCACGACCACAAACTTTTAGTTTTGCTTTATTTGCAGTTCTGTGGGACAGAAAGTAATGGAAGCAGCTAAAGCAACGGAAATTAATGAATTATTTTCATATGTTTCTGTGTTTTTACAAATGTAAATCTGAAAAGTGTGGTGTGCACATGTATTTAGCCCTTAATACTTTCTAGGACCATCTTTTATTGAGGTTAGAGCTGCAGTTCTCTTTGCAAGTCGCGTTTAGTCGCTTTAATCAACTCCGGTCCATTTCAGAAAGTCTAGTTTGTTTGGGGTGCTGTGAACGCGCAAGCTAACTCTGATCCGGCTACAAACCTCCATCTGGTTCGGTTGAAATGAACTCTGGTTCGGTTTGAATGCACATGAGAACACCAAGCAGACCAGAGACCGCTCCAATAGCAGGAAGTGGACCACAACGCAGGGCATTTTGGGTAAAAACAACCAAAGCTAACATGCTAGCCTAATGCTAGCAGCAGAAATGTCTCATGGTCTTTGGCTAAAGACCACCAGACCTTATGACCTCTAAACCTTATGACTTTAGAGGTCACAAGGTGGCTGAGCTCTCGAGCAGTTCACTGCACTGGATTTTATTGAGGGGTTTTGGAGTGAAGGGGGTTTGTTGCTGAAGGTGTGCGATATAAATAAAGATACCTTTACCTTTGTATCCAACTGCGTGTCACACATTTCAGATTTTCACTAGTAAAATATTTTGGCTCCACTTTATGTTGAAAACACAATAAGTTTGTGGCTTTGATGCATCAAAATGTTAGAAAGGTCAGAGAGTGTGAATATATTTTAAACGGATTATAATAATCTGCTGTAATCAGAGGAAAACAAAGGGATGGAGAACAAAAAGTGACGAATTTATACAAAAAGCCATAAAAAGCTTGAACCAAAACAGAAATAAGACGTCGGCTCAAAAGGCTGCAGCGGCTCAGAAAGTCGTTTCCAGTCTGAGACAAATGATTCTGCAGCAACACAAATGTTGGGTTTTTCAAACCTCAGTCACTGAGGTTGGAGATATTAGAACTAAATACTTAGCTTGCTAACTACTTTTGAGCTAAATATTTAGCTTGAAGCTAGTTATTAAGTTTGCTCACTAACTAGCTTTCTAACTAATTTAAACCAAATATTTAGCTTACTAATGAAGCAAATATTCATTAGCAATATATAGCTAATTAGACTCTTAATCTAATATTTCCATAGTTACAAAGCTAAATAATTAGCTTAATCTGGATCTAAATGTTTAGTTTTAAACTGTGATATTTTAATGACTGAATGATGAGGTGAAAATATGGCTGAAATATTTTTCTCCTATAACAGACTCGTCTGAGACGTTTTTAAATTTCTTCTCATTTCCTCATAGAAACATGAAAACCAGACCCACAGAAATTTGTGTGGCTGCTAAATCCTTTGCACTTCAGAGTGAAAACAAGTTTAATTTCCTCCATCAGTGAAAAATTTCTCAGCCTTTAAAAGTGAAACCAGACAATTGCAACAAAAACAAAAACGACTTCAGGAAGGAGTTTGATGCCGAGCGGGAAGCATCCAGGTGAGGTTGCAGGAAAGGTGAGAGCATGACTCAGCACTATTTTATCTGTTTTTTTACTGGTTTTATAAACTGGTTTGGGAGAGAAAACCATCCGATTCCCAGAAAGCAGTGAAACATGTTGAAAATGAGGCGGACATGATAAGCAAGCATCAACTTTAACCATCAGATATTTATCAGATTTAAGAACAGAAAGGTTTTATTTCTATGCCAGTGAGAACGAAGAAGCACATGACAACAGGAAGGCCGACTCCCTCACCTCTCCAGAGATCTGCAGGAAAAGCAGGAGAGGAGGAAAGACAGACATGAGAGCGAAAACAAAACGCAACATTCAGTCTCTTTGCTCCCAGAGCCGGCCCAAGGCATATGCAAATCAATCTGCAGTGCTTAGCGCCTCCAAGAGCACCAAGCTAGCAGGATAAAACAAATACATTTAAAATAAGACTGAATAAAATAAGCTCAATGCTTTTACATGTAGAAAAATGATTTCTATATCATTTTTATAGCTGTTACACAAATAATCGATTCATCTCTTCCTGCTGTTGACTGATGGTGAAATAAGACATCAAACTTGTTGACTTACTTACTAGTTTGATGTAAATAAGCTCTGAATTAATCGCTCGATAAATTTAGAGTTTATTAAATGTTACATATTTATAATAATATGGCACGATTAATTAGCAAAAAGATTTGTTCCGGCCCAGTTCAGAGCTCAAACCGGGACGTTCAAAGAATCTACATTTCTGGAGAGACTGTTGGTTCTGATTGGTTCAGATCGGCAGTGACTGTTGGTTCTGATTAGTTCCGATCGGCAGTGACTGTTGGTTCTGATTAGTTCCGATCGGCGGTGACTGTTGGTTCTGATTAGTTCCGATCGGCGGTGACTGTTGGTTCTGACTGGTTCTGATTGGTTCCGATCGGCAGTGACTGTTGGTTCTGATTGGTTCTGATTGGTTCCGATCGGCAGTGACTGTTGGTTCTGATTGGTTCCGATCGGCAGTGACTGTTGGTTCTGATTGGTTCGGATAGGCAGTGACTGTTGGTTCTGATTGGTTCGATCGGCAGTGACTGTTGGTTCTGATTGGTTCCGATCGCGGTGACCGTTGGTTCTGATTGGTTCCGATCGGCAGTGACTGTTGGTTCTGATTGGTTCCGATCGCGGTGACCGTTGGTTCTGATTGGTTCCGATCGGCAGTGATTGTTGGTTCTGATTGGTTCTGATTGGTTCCGATCGGCAGTGACTGTTGGTTCTGATTGGTTCCGATCGCGGTGACTGTTGGTTCTGATTGGTTCCGATCGCGGTGACCGTTGGTTCTGATTGGTTCCGATCGGCAGTGATTGTTGGTTCTGATTGGTTCTGATTGGTTCTGATTGGTTCCGATCGCGGTGACTGTTGGTTCTGATTGGTTCCGATCGGCAGTGATTGTTGGTTCTGATTGGTTTTGATTGGTTCCGATCGGCAGTGATTGTTGGTTCTGATTGGTTCTGATTGGTTCTGATTGGTTCTGATCGGCGGTGACTCACCTGTACTCGCCGAAGGTTTCATCCTTGTTCTGAAGGTCGAAGTCGATCTCCTTTTTCTCTTTGTCCTTCACTGTGAGGAGAAAAACGTTCTTCTACATCAGCACCTTGTGTTTCCGTCGTGTTTTCCGTCGGATCATCGGTTTGGGCGTACCTGCATATTTCCCCCCCCTGCTGCGCTTGATGAGGCAGAGGATGAGGAGGATGAGGATGAGGAGCACGATGGCGCTGACGAGTCCAATCAGCCAGCCCTGGGTGGCAAACCGGCCCGGCATTTCCGACGGCACTGAGGCAGAAACGTTTCACCTTCATAACGTCTTCATGAACGTAAACAACATTCAGTCCAGGCAGTTTGTGCGACGCACCTGGTCCGACGGTCCGCAGCATTTCCTGCCAGTGCGTGTTGTTGTCGTGCAGGATCCTCAGGCTGTACTCGGTTCCTGGCTGGAGGCCCGTCAGCGAATAGAAACCTTGCGTGGAGTTGATCAGCTCTGACTCCTCCCACTGACCGCCGGCTGCACACAAAGAGAAGCAACACAAGTTTGCTGCTGCGTTTCTGTCACTAATGTCAATATTCTGCATATGTGTACATAATTTCGCAATAGTAATGTTTCCATTAAATAAGAAACGTAATTAAAATCCCTTGTGAATCAGTTTGTTTACGCGATAAGTCTTTAAAAAACTACTTCCTGTCTGTCGTCTTCTTTGTCGTTTCCTCCAGGAGTAACATCCGGTTTTTGATCATGTGACTCTTGTGACATGAAAGAAGTGTTTCCATTGCAGTTTCGCAAAATAAAACCAATTTTTATATGACCAAACAAACTAACTCAGACGAGCGCAAAAAACTTTTAATCAAAATTTAAAAAAAAAATTTCCCCAAAATTGGCGTCTTTCCATTAAAAAATTATTTTCGTAATTCCAATTTGCGGTTATATGGTTACTGAAACTGCAGTTACTGATGTATTTTTGTCTAAAGTAATCTGAAGTCTGCAGAATAGAATAAAAATATATTGTAGAAATAAAATGTTCATGTTTAATAAACATTGAAAAAACCAAACATATCAGAGCAGAAAACCTGCTGGTTTTTAAATGTTATTTAAAACACCAGAATGTCAGTAAATACTTGTTGAGCTTGCTGGGAGCAGGATGCTGGTCTCCTAGCAACCAGCAGGACTGAAACTGGGTGCAATTTGGAGGAGTGCGTCCTTCTCCCTGCCTGTCCCATTACGTCTAGTTTCCACCGTTTTAGAAACGGACTGGAGGTGGATTTGGACGTGTCCTGCTGCTCACCGCTCTTCCGCAGGTAGTGGATGTGGAAGCCGTGGTTCCGGTGGCGGTCTTCAGGCACCCAGCTCAGATTGAACGACGTGACACTGGAAACCACGGTGATGTTTGTGGGAGGAGCTACAGGAAGCAGAGAGACGTTTACATATGCGATTCTACTAAAGTGCAATAGAACCGTTTAACTTTTGTGAAGTTACAGAGTCAAAATTTAACATTCATCCTGTCAAGAGAAAAAAGATGGGGGTTGAGTGCGTCTACCTCCTTCCAGCAGCGTGGCGCCCCTCCGGGTGATGGGCGGACCCTGTCCTGCCGCCGTGCGTGCGATGACCTTAAACAGGTAATAGCTGCTGGGGTCCAGGTTCTTCAGTTCCACCTGGTTTACGTTGAAAACATTGATCATCTGGATCTCCATCTGGCTGCCTCCCTCTGACATGACGCAAACCAGGCCCAACGTCAGACAAACTCATCCTGAATAAAGTCCCTGTTTGCAAACCCAGATGTTACCTTGCTGATATTGCACCTCGTAGCCCTGAAGTTCTCCGTTAACTTCATGCGGAGGAGTCCAGTGGAGAATCAGTGACGTTTCCGTTGGGCTTTCAAACCTCAGAGATGCAGGAGGACCAGGAGCTGTGAAGACAAAAGAAGGACGGCAGAAAAATCGCTGGTTAGCCAGGAAAACCGAGCGAGGAGCCCAAACTCCTCTGTGTTGTTTCCATAACTTAAAGATGACCTGTTAAGATTCCTGATTCATTACATTTTTCACTAGATGAGATTTTAATCTGCTTATTTCAATCTGTTTTAAATCCAAACAGGCTGCTGCTGGCCACGCCCCCAACACAACGTTTACACTATTGAGAAAATGACTGAAAACGGATGGGAAATCATACAACGGTACGTCTTGGAAAAGCAGAAGTGGAGCCTCCTGCTCAACCAACAAGGATGCACCAAGTGGTTTCTGGATGGAAAGTCAGCCACACTAAAAAAACACAAAACCTTACCAAGTAATTTTGTTGTAATTTTTGGTGATCTGGCAGTGGAGCGAGAACTGGACCTACACCGGGGGTTGCTAGGCAACGGGCCGGGCTTTCCTGTGGTTGCTAGGTAACCTCAGGTGCCTGCTGACTCGTCACGTTACAGTCTGAATCTTTTTGAAACCAAAAACATGAACTTTCTGCCAAAAAATGGCTGAGTGTTTCTCTAAGTGCTGTTGAACCGTTTGTTTCTAGAAACAGCAGGAACCCAAATGGAGGAATAAAAAGTGCAAAAGGAGAATTTTCCAGCTAGTTCCCCTTTAGAACTGCCTGTTTGTCTCAGAGCTGCAGACCAAATGGATCTAAACGTCGCCTCACCTCCCTCTGGCGTGTCGAAACGCGTCGGTGAGGAGCGAGGGCTCTCCCCTTTGCTGTTGAAGGCGGTGAGCTCCAGTTCGTACTGGGAGAACAGACGCAGACCAGTGACCTCGGCGGCCGTCTTGGGACCGTGGACCTCCACCACCCAGTGGTTCCTGTTCGCCAGTTTGTGTTGCTCCAGTCGGTGCCTCTCCGCCGTGTGGTGGTGTTTGCCCAGGGACCTCCTGTCCCGTCCACTGGAGGAACCCAGCCTCCTGATGTACAGCTGAAGAAGAAGAAAGATGATGACTGCCTTACTGGAGTCCAACCCTGGATTCTACAATCTAAACCAACTGGGTTTACTGGTTCACATGTCCATCAGTTCTCTCCCACTCTGCAGAATCTCACCAAATGTTTTCCTCTGGTTTCCACTGCAGAACAACTTACATTTAATTTCCACCAACACTCCTTGGGTCTCCATCGATCAGAGTGATGTCAGCGCGCCGCGGGCGGCCATTTTGTTTGACAAACATGTTTAACGGCTTCAATTTAATTGGACTTTGATGTCAGAGCAACTCTATGACAAAGTGTTAGAGCCAAGCTAAGACTTCACTTTTAACTACAACATTTTTTCTTGTGATACTAGGAGAATAAATTTGTAGTATTACAAAAATAAAGGCATAATTTTATGAAAACTGCAACATAAAATGTTTTTATATTATGTACAAATAAAAAATAAAATCAAATGAGTTTGTTGAGCATCTTATACTTTGGTAAAAGTTGTACAACAAAACTTCATTGTGATTTTTAATGTTCTGACTCATCAGCATCAAATTATCAATAGCAAGACTTTTAAAACTAAGGATTTTTTTTACTTTGAATAAGAAAATTACTAATAAATTAGTTTGTTTCTTGTTCTGAGATATTTGCATTTTAGCAAAATATTTGGTAGGTTTCTGTGTTTTTGCAAGGAAGCAGCTCTCCCTCTGGTGGGAAACGTTTCCCAGGATATTCCAGGACGTCATAAGGAAACGTACCCTGTAGCCCAGCAGGTGGCCGCGGATGTTCTGCGCTTCGTTCCACGTCACTCTGACGGTGCTGTTCACCACGGTGAAGGCAACGCCGCTGGGCGGCTCCTCCGGCTCTGCAAGGAGACACAGGCTTTTATTTTGACAGTCTGATGTGAGGGAAAGGTTTCGATTTGAAGTGATGGACATTGATAATCCTGAGAGGGAGCCAAAGAAAACATAATAAATAAATGATTTAATCTTGCACTAGTTGAACCTGGTCCTTTCATCTCTTAAATAGTTTAATATCAGCATAAATAACTGAGTTTGAAGAGTCACAATGAGGTACAAAAATGCTCATATTGCTTTAAATTGGACTTTTTTCTGTTTAAAACCACAAATTTCACTGTATTTATTCAGGAATTTTATGACATACAGTATTTACACATTTTGCTATTTTATAGCCTGATTCTAATCCGTATTAAATTAATATTTTTCTCATAAATACCCCATTATGACAACCTGGAAACTTTTTTCTTTTGTAAATTAAAAATCACATTTACAAAGGATTCAACAGCCTTTGCGTAATATTTTCAGTTTGTGTTTGTAATGACTCTCTGCCACCACTAGGGGGCAGTAGCAAACTCACAGCTGGAACCTGTTTGTTTTTAACTGATGCTGCATTAATAAACTAAACTGTCACACAGTTATAGATTTATATGTAAAAGTTAAAAATACATCAGAATATTTATTTTTCTACAAATTTAAAGAATAATTTCAAACTGAAGTCAGAAATGAGAATTTTACCCGTCCCAAAAGCATCATCATAACTGTCAGAGTCAGTCTGGAGTGAGAAAGTTGGACTTCCTGACTGTGATGAATAAACAATGAGGAGACGTACTGTCCTCCCCGGAGTGTCCAGTCTTTGCCTCGGGAGTCGGTCCCGACTCGATGGCGTTGACAGCCTGGACTTTGATCTCAAACGGCGTGAAGGTTCCCGTCTCGTTCACCGTGAACGGCGGAGACTTGACGAAGGCCCAGTTCCATTCTGCGTCTTTATCGTTGGCCTCCCGCCAGTACACCCGGTACTGGAAGTCCTGGCCGTTGTGGAGACGCTTTTCCATCTCCTGCGGAGGGAAAGCAACAGATTGGGTCAAAGTTTGGAGGCGTTTCCTGTTTGGAAGCGAAGCGCTGAGCCACTCACATCCCAGGTGATGAGCAGAACGCCCGGCTCTGTGGAGTTGGTGCGAACATTTGTGGGGTTCGAACGTGGCGCTGTGGGAAAGTGGAGCAGAGAAAAAAATGAGGATTTTTATTTCAGCTCGTTTCCAGAAGAACCAACTGTAAACTAGAAATAATGTAAAAAATCTACTCAACTGATCAAACTATCAATAATTCTATATCTACAAATTGCATCATCAGATGGACCAAAATATACAGTTCAGTGGAAATTTTGGTGTTTCAATGACCAAAATGATAATAATTTATGAAACCTAAAGAAAAACTGCAATTTTTGGCTAAACGTGTTTGATTTTCCATCCAGTGGGAAGAAAATCCAGAAATTTTCCTGAGTGTTGAAGCTCCAGAGTAAAGCTGCTCAGGTAGAAGTGAACAGTGCAGCGCAGTAGAAACACCTGCAGACGGAGTGCTGCGCGGCTCGGTGGGCTCGCTGGCTTTGCTTTGGCCCAGTTCGTTCACGGCGGCAACCCTGAAGCGGTAGCGGCAGAAAGGCTGCAGGCTGAACTGGAAGTGGCTGAAGTCTCCAGGAACCCTCGTCCATTTCCTCCACGCCACGGCGCCGCTGTCCGTCAGCGGCTTCTCCTCGGCCTCAACGATGAACTCTATAGGCAGAAACTCGGGCCGTAAGCGATAACGCCTCAACGCACCATTAATCTGACAATATTAACCATAAGTAAATTACGCCCGTGTTGCACCACATTCTGTGACCACAGGAGGCGCTGTTGCATTTTAACTCGAGGCACAACGCAGAAATGAAGACAAAGAAAAAGCCGAACTGTGTTTTGAGTTTCCAGTTTGATAATAATGAAGCTCAGGTGACTTTTTTTAGAAATCCAAACCGAACTGAAGCGTCTGAGTTTTTGAGCCTCTCTACCTGTTATGGGGCTGTTGTGTGAAGATCCTGGGGTCCAGCTGAGGGTGGCGCTGTGGTCCTCAATGGGGGACAGCGACACAGAGCTGGGGGGGTCCGGTGGAGCTGCGACCCAGAAAGTGGCTGCGGTTAGATGCATCTCATCTTCACCAGGAATCTGATCTTAACTCTTAGCTGTTAGCGTTTATTTCAGCTTTTAGCCGAGTTCACTGCTGAGCTGCTAAGGAGACAACTAGACAACAACATCCTGGATATTCAACCAACACTGGTTAAACCAATAAACTAAAGTAAAGCCACTTCCATACCTAACACAGTGATGGAGCCGGTGGCCGTCACCTGGCCCACCGGGTCAGTTCTGATCTCACAGGAAAACCTTCCTGTGTCGTCTTGCTGGACTTTTTTCACTTGTAACGTGTGGTTCCTGTGAACGCTGTACCTGGATCTAGAGAGAAAACGTGATGCAAATATCAAACAACTGGACAATAAATCAATAACAATATATGTTGCAACAGACATGATCAATAACAACAGATAATACGTCTGACAGACTATTAAATATATAGACATGTTGCAACAGAAGATCCTTCCCCGAGCTAACAATGACTAGCATCGGTTTTAGCTGTCAAATTATCAACTTAGAGATAAACATTAAGTGCATCCGTGAAAGAAAAAGCAACGCAGCGATTTGCTACTAACCGTCAACACGACACAGTTCAGGAGGAAAAATATTCCACCAGTCTGTCAGCATTTCAGTCGATATCAAAAATTATCAATATTGACTGATACGAAGCACTGATACGTTTTCAGTCATATTGATCAGCCTTCCAAACAACCAAAGCCTGATAAATATGACTGGATGAAATGGAGGTGGAATGATCCAGATTCTGGATGGTCAGCAGAACCAGTTTGTTTCCATGCAGGTTTGCCTTTGTTCAGGTTTGTGATCGTTTACTTGTGAGGCTTTGAGAAGTTCAGGTGCTGTTCGTCTTTTTTCCACAGGACGTCGGCACGCAGCTGAGGGTCTTTGTAGAAGTGACAGTCCAGGTAAGCAGTTTGTCCCGGTGGACGTGAACGTCCTGCGGACCTTTAAGAATCACAGTTCGATCTGGAAGAGAGAGGAACCATGTTTTATTGGACATCCATCAAATCACCTTTAATCACAGGAGGATCGTTTTACATTCATAAGAGCATAAAAGTAAATAAATATGACATAAACAGCAGTTAAAGGAGAAGAAAGCTGAAAACTCCCTCACTGAAGACTTCCAGGTTAGCGGTGATGGAGATGTCGGAGTTATCAACAGAGCAGGTGTAGGCGCCGCTGTCCTCATGGGTGACGTTGACCAGTTCAACCGTCCCATTGGTGAATAAGGAAACACGATTATCCAACAGCAGAGAAACGGCGTCCTCACGCAGCCTAAACACAGAGAATCAGACTGTTCATTATGATAAAGAACGCTGCTATAGCATTAGCCAGTCTCAAGTTATAACTGTAGCATTTAGCATTAGCCTGACTAAAGTTATAACAAACTGTAGCATTTAGCATTAGCCTGACTTAATAAAGTTATAACTGTAGAAAGTAGATGAATTCTTGTCTGGATTACAACTTTTCTCACATTGTAATGTTTTTTTAATCATTATTTCTGTTTTTTATCACTTTGAATTTCCCTCTACGCTAAAGTAGTATATATTTGACTTAAGTAGTATATATTTATAGTACATCTGGGGGTCATCAACTAATACCCACAAAAATGAATCTCAGAAACTAATCTGACAAAATTTATAGAGGTATTTTTCTTTTCATATGGGTTTATGCTGCAAAAGTCATCAAAGTTGTTTCATTTTATTTGTTTCTTAGTATATTATCAGTGTGTGGAATCACTTTGGTGTATAGAACTTTAAATTCTCACCTTGATTCGAGTTTTTTTTGTTCTAGATTAAATTCTGTGTTTCTCACCATGTAATCTGAGGTCGGGGAGCACCAAACGACTCACAGTCCATGTTGACTTGTTCACCTTCAAACACTTTGTACACAATCCCATCAGAAGACAGGATCTGAGGCGGCAGCTCTGCAGGACAGAACCAGACTCATCCACACATTCAGGAGCATGACGGTGATTTCATACACAGCACAGTGTGACGCTTCCCCACCGACGACAAAACAGGTTGATGTTCTGCAGGATGGAGCCGTGAACGTTGGTGGCTTCACACTGATAGATGGCCGTGTCAGAAACGACCACGTCCCTCAGGATCAGCGCGCTGCCAGTCACGATGCGGCGAGGATCCGAGTCCACCGCTGCCCAGGGATTTACGCCCAAAAGAAAGATGGCGGCGCAGGAAAGAGAAAAAGAAAAACAGGCACAATGAGGAGGCGACTCATGTGCTGCGCCGCGATTATCTGTAATCAGGGTTCTGTGAAGCACAGAAACTGTCCCAGACGTTATCGCGATAAGCAATGATATTGTTGTTTTGAGACCATTTCAAGGCAACATAATTGTAAATGCATAATAATTTCTTTCTCTTATTTATTCCTATTTTTTCCCATTTTCTGTAGTGACTGAATTATTGCCACCATTTTGAGCCATTAGTTGCTAAAAGCAATCCTTTGTTCTGTCCTCCATTACTGGTCTGAGTTAACTGTGGCAGAGAAACCTTTCATGTATTTCAGGTTGTTTTTATCTTGTACGTTAATTTATTTACTTATCTGTTGGTTTTTAGATGCTCCTGCTTTCATTCGTTAATTCGGTCTGAACTGGATTCCTCTGATCTACGTTTCTGTCTCCATCTCATTGTGTTTTTCAGTTGCTTCTGCTCTCAGACTATTTCCCTTTATGGACAATAAAATGTTTATAATGTTATTTTTTATTCTGGTCTTCTTTTAAAACAGTTTCTGTATTTTTGAAGCTTCTTTCTTTTCTTCATTTCTGTTATTTCATAATTTTTCTTGGATTCTTTGCTAATGTCACACATTGTTTATTTTCACCACATCTTTAATTGATCTTCTTAGATCAAAATGTCTTCACTTTTTCTAAATTTTAGTCCTTTGTTACTTTCCTCTATTTACCCAAACTTTCTACTTTTTCAGTTTCTTGTCCTTTCATTTATCTTTTTTGATTTTCTCCTTTCGTGTTTCCAGTTTCATACTTTTCTCTAGTGGAGATAAGCGTCTTTCTCTGGACGTTTATCTAAAACGTTTCTGTCTCGGTGAGGCTGATCTTATTTTGCTCTTCGGACAGAAGTCAGACTGAGCGGTGCCAGACCGTCTCAACCTTTAAATTACAGGATATCAAAATTAAAGAGAAACTGAGTGAAAGGAAATGTTTCTGTATGACTTTGTAAGTATTTCTTCTCTACAAAAGACAATATTCTGATCAGATAAATTTGTTCTTTAGTTGTTTCATGATAAATATTCAGTTTAAAGAAATAAAAGGAAGGTCTGAATTGTGTCCCACCTGTGAGCGGCTCGCCGTTGATTCTCCAGGTGATGGCGGGTTCCGGGTTCCCCTTGACCAGGCAGTCCAGCCTCACGGTTTCCCCGGCGCGTACTTCAGGTCTGGAAACTCCTTCATCCAGTAGGGAGCCGCTGGACAGACACACAGACTTTACCGTCATTAAACACTCAAAATCAGTGAAATTTCATTTAATAGTTCTAAAATAAATGAACAGGTAGGATCAAGAACCGTTTCCCAGTCGTTTATTTACTTATGGGCTCCTGTAGCGTGATGTATTTGCGTGATGACGTAACATAAACGCTCTGTGTTTTGCTTTAGGGAATATCCAAGATGGCGTCGAGAAAGAAGCGCTCCAAAGCATGTTTATGTTTCACACAAAAAACAAAACTAGGCCCATATATATAAATATCTCCTATGTTTTAACATAAGAAAGAAGAAGAACAAACTTAATAATGACTCGAGTGACTCGCTCAGAGAACCAAGCATAGAACTAGATTAATAGATCGACCCTTATTGATCGGGCCGTTGTCACTGATACGCCATTCAGAATGTTTTTCAATATCAGGACCGATACAAATATTAATATCGGATCGGTTTCTCCTTTAACTCTTCTATTCAAACTATATTTGTTTTGTCTTCTGATCGACCTGGCGTCTTTTTTGACCTTTGACCTTCTGACTGAGGTATGCAGAGCCAGAGAGCGTTGAACTGTGTGACTCGGTGTTGAACCTGCTTTCTTGTGTTGCTGAAAGGTTTTCGTGTGGTTGTCACCTTCACAGTGACGGTGAAGGAGTGTGTTGCATTCCCGTGGATGTTGTGCGCCTGCAGCGGTACTCGCCGTCGTCGTCCTCAGTGATGCTGTCAAAGTGAAGCCAGCGGTCGAAGCTGTCCAGCGAGGCACTCGTGGTCTTCAGGTCGCCGTCCGTCTTCTGCCACTCCACCGAGGGAGTCGGTCTGCAGAGACGCAGGTGCATGGGGATGATGCACAACATCACAAATTCACCAGGTGACTAAACCGTCCAATCACTGAACAGATAAATAGATCCACCAAAACTTTCAACGGAAACAGAAACAAAACTGAAATTATCATCTTTGGCCGAAAGAGTCAATGCACAGCTTCAGCTATTACAGCTGTAAACTAGAGATCAGACTGACCTCTGACCTCTAACCTGAACCTTCAGAGCTACATAAAGCTGGATCCAAAGTCAGCCTTCTCTCACCTGAGGAACAGGTGAGAGAAACTCGTCCAGGCTTTGATTTCTGCAGCAGGTCTGACTGACAAAACTGATGCCCAGAACCTGCTGGTCCAGAACCCTGCTGGCCCAGAACCCTGCTGGTCCAGAACCCTGCTGGCCCAGAACCCTGCTGGCCCAGAACCCTGCTGGCCCAGAACCCTGCTGGTCCAGAACGCTGCTGGTCCAGAACGCTGCTGCTGGTCCAGAACGCTGCTGGTCCAGAACCTGCTGGTCCAGAATGCTGCAGCTGGAGTTCTGACTAGAACCAGGGAGATAGAGACACCGCCCAGTTCTGCACCATGCGGTTCTGCAGCGCCCGGTTCTGCACCATGCGGTTCTGCAGCGCCCGGTTCTGCAGTCCTTCACTAAGAGGAGAAACTTCAAACTCCTGCTGGTCGTTATAAATCGGCTTCAGTCCTGCCGCCTTACAGTGTCTCTTGTCCTTCACATCAAATGGTGAAACTTCGCCACCAATATGCGTCCAGCTCTACTGAGCTCCGCTAACGAGCTAGCTGTGCTGAACCAGAGAGAAATCTACAAGCTGCAGGAAACGGCCATCGCTTTACCCTGCAGTGTGACATAAGAATCGGAGGCAGTGAGATAAAGAAAGTTTCTTTACCCAAAGTTCAACACTCTTGCATCAAAAGACTGAATTCCTCCTCCAGGTTTGCCAGTCTTGCTAATGACAGAGTTATGTGATTCAGGCATTCTGATACAGATGCTAAACTTTCAGTCAAACTTTATGAATACTGCACACACACACTTCAGCAAAGCATTCTGGGATTCTTACAGGCCTTTGGGGATACATTCGAGGGTGACACTTTGACCCCTGAGGGCCTGCACTGCGGTGTGAGCCATGGGGGTGGAGTAGATCTGGTCTTCTTCCACGAACAACTTCGTTACCTGGGAAAGAAAAACAAGAATACATAAGGTGATGGTCCGGTCGACCCGGTTCTACTGGAACCAGAACATCTGCTCCACCTGCAGCTGCTGTGGTTCTGAGTCAAACCAGCCTGTTCCCCTCCTGGCCAGAGGGGGCGCTGCACCAAGAACCACTGAAGGAAACGACAGAAAAACCTCTGAAGACACTGAGAGCAACTTCCTGTTTCACCAGATGAAACAAGATGGAGGCGTCAGAGTTTAGTGATGGAGGATTTCTCTTTAGTCTTTTGCTGAAGACCAGGAGCCATTTCTGCTGCTAGCGCTAGCAGGTTTGTATTGTTTTGCTTGCATTTACCCAGGATGCCTGTGCTGTAGTCCACTTCCTGCTTGTGGAACAAAAACTGTCCGGTCCGCTTGGCGTTCACGCATGCATTCAAAGTTCACTTAATCAAACTGAGACGGAGTTAATAGGCTGCAGTGTGAATGTTGCCATAGCTGCTGGAGGCGAGTGAACATATCCCATGTGTGTGAGTGTGTGTGTGTGTGTGTGTGTGTGTGAGTCTGTGCGTGTGTGTGCGTGTGTGTGTCTGTGCGTGTGTGTGTGCGTGTGTGTGTGAGTCTGTGCGTGTGTGTGTGTGTGAGTCTGTGCGTGCATGTGTGTGTGTGTGTGAGTCTGTGTGTGTGGGTGTGAGTCTGTGCGTGCGTGTGTGTGTGCGTGTGTGTGTGAGTCTGTGCGTGTGTGTGTGCGTGTGTGTGTGAGTCTGTGCGTGTGTGTGTGTGTGTGTGTGAGTCTGTGTGTGAGTCTGTGTGTGTGTGTGTGTGTGTGTGTGTGTGTGTGGGTGTGTGTGTGAGCTTACTTGACTGGACGGTGAGCCGAGCCACAGTCACAGGGATGATGGTCCTGGCTGCAGTGTACTGGGCGTAGCAGAAGTAGTCGCTCCTGCTGTCGCTCTTGATGAGGTTGGCGAAGTACAAGTTTCCGTCCAGGCCGATCATCACTCTCTCATTCTGGGGAATGTGCCGCATCTCTGTGGGAAACCAGAGAAACAAGCCTCTAAATCCAGAACCATAAACTATTCAGTCAGTCAGTCACAGCGCCACCTGCTGCCCAAACTGTGAAAAGGCTGAGATTTATAGCCTGTCTCAAAGTATTCCTGGATAGACGGAGGTACGTTTTCATCACCAGAGAAACAAATAAGACAAAACCAGAATAACTTCAAAAGTGGAATCGTCCAATCAGCATCGCCTCTGGATTCCAGTGAAACCAGCCACTTCCCTTTGCTAACGTCACGTTTATTCATTTGTAGTTGTGTTTAGTGAATTGTTGAAGTGGTTTTTACTTTATTATAAATGAAATAAATACATTTCCTTCATGCAAACCACACCGATTTTACCCGGTTTATCAAAAGGCGAGAACGGAAGGAAATACTGACTGGTTCCCATCCAGTAGATTTGAGGAGGCGTCGACCTCTTCGGAGGGTCACAGGTCAGGATCAGGCTCTCTGACTCGTACGCAGTCTTATCCAGTTTGTTTCTTTTGGTACAAACGGATGAGCTGAAACACAAAACACCAGAAAATCTCTCACATGTAATGATGACGACGTAATCATCCGGATCAATTTAAAACCTAATGAACCTTTAATACTGGAAAAACATTTTACCATAAATAAACAACAAATAAAATGAATTATAAAGTGTCTGAGACAAAAACACCAGACTGAAGAATTTCATCATCCAAGAGAAAAACAATAATCATGCAGATGGAAATTATTGATCTTGCTTTAATTGATCATGCGGTTAATTGATTTATTGCTTATTGCACCACAGAGGGTTAAACTTGGACCTCCCACCAGCAAAAACTGCAACCTCATGCCTGAGCGATAAATCTGTCCTAGTTTGCCAGGGCAACAGCGTAGTCGGGTCAGGCGGTGGGTCCAGACCGACCGGAACCAGAGCGGTTTTCCTGATCCCCTGTGAGACTCACGCTCCACTTTGACCTCTACGGTCTGTGTCATGGCGGTGCCCAGGTGGTTGGAGGCGAAGCACTGGTAGACGCCGGCGTAAGACTCCAGCTCCATCGTTTCTTCGTTTTCTGAGGCGTTAATCTTTCCATAACCGACCTTCTCTGTGCCGAACTGGACCGTCCTTCACCCAGCGGATCCTGCAGGCAGAGGAGGGAGAAAGGCAAAAGTAACACGGCAAACAGGCTGGGAAACGGTTGCTGCGGCGACCTGAAGGTCAGAGGGAGGAAGTGGACAGCAAACAGGACGTCAGCGTTTTTCGGGGAGGCGGCGCACTCACAGCGGCGGGTTGCCGGTGGCGTTGCAGGTCAGAATCACGTCTTCTCGGGAAACGCCGTCAGCGATGTGGGAACCTCCATCAGACTGGGAGGCTCTTGCACTGACAGAACAAGGAAAGCACAAATCACAGAGGAACAAATAGCACCGCTGCTGGTTCTCAGCATCCCACTAACTGGTTTTAAAATAATCAAACAGTCACTAAATACTCCAGGATCCAGACTCTGACTTCTTATACTGGTCTGAGAAAAGGTTCAGACAATTTTAAGGTTTCTTAAGACCCATTATTTTCTTATTTTATATTTATTGACGTTTTTTGCAAAGTAGACATGACAATAACATACAATATCAGCCAGAGTACAAAATAAACCGTGAACAATATTTTAAAAATCAGAAAAAAATCAGAAAATTGTTTTGTCTGTTTGTCTAAACAGACAAAAATAAGTAAATAAAAATTAAAATAGCTGAAAAAATTAATTAACTAAAGTGCAGGGAGACTAGAAGATATTTAAGTCTTTGAAATTTAATTCAGAAAATTGACTTATTCACATTTGAACATTAAAAATTCTTGTTTAACCAAATCCTGGAGATAAAACAAATTAATGAAAAGTTAACACAACTGACTGCTGCAAGTAATTAATCTGCTTCCAGATTTATGTGACTTAAAGAAGTTAATAAAAACTAAACCGGCTGAAATGTTTTACAGTGTGCTAAACTGGAAACAGTTTAAAGAAACAGTTTGTGTTTTATGAAACCTTTAACATGAACAAACATGATTAATTTATCTTAAATTTCAGTCATCGTGAGTGCAGCATTAATCCAGGTAAATCCAGGTGAAACCCGACATTCCCATGAACTCAGGAACATTTCCAGATTAAAGTTCTTTAATGTGGGATTAAATCTGTTTCTCTTGGCCTTGGCTTCAGCTGGAAAACTAATCTGTGTCTCATCATTTTGCATGAGAAGACTTTATGAATGGAACATTGTGCTTCAGACGTTTCCACACAGAACCTGCAGTGAGAGCCGATTGCTGCAGCCAGGAAGCAGACGCCAACGTTTTCTCACTCAACTTACTTTGAATTAAACTCAACTGTGACAGTCAAACTTCCAGATTTTCATTCATTCAATGGAAATTCATTTGCAGACACCAACCAAAAATTATGAAAATGATATAATCTGCCTAAATGAAAGTTTAATGTAATGCTTTATATCTATGACATCTCGAAATAACAGATATTTTTGTTCCTGCTTGCGGTAAAAACAACAATAAAAACCACTTACTGGGCGGTAAATTATCTGTTTGTCCACACGGAGGCGTAGAAGAAGAAAGAGAGGAAACAGACATGTTTAATACGGTTCAGATTCTGACCTGCAGGGTTAACCTTCGACCTTTTCAGCCATAAAAACAAAGAGCAGACTGAGAGCAGTTGATACTGGAATCTGAGCTTCAGCCCATTAATGTGTCCAATCAGATCAACAGCTGAAGTTTTCTGTTTATCACCTACAAACCGATAAAACTCAGAAAAATACAAGTGGTGCTAAAATGGGAGCAAAAAGTTTTCACTGCAACTTAACTTTTTCTGCAGTTTGACTCGTTGCAGCTGAACTTTATGATGTGAAGTGGAAGGAAAAGTTTCACAAGCGCAGAATCTGAAAATAAGACTCACTCCGTCGCTACTAAATAAAATCCAGAGCAACCAATGGTGACTGGATGTCCCAGTTTGTAAAATTTGGCTAACTTCCTGTGGCTGATTAAATCCTAAACAGACAGAATGCTTTGGGATGTTTTCAGCTCAGAGTTCAGTGGACTCGGTTCGATTTGGGACCAAAGTTGCAACATTCGTCAAATTTTCAAACCAACCAAATTCTTTGAGGAGCTTTGAGCAAGCAGATCAAAAACTGCTGCAAAACCACAGAGCAGGGCATTCTGGGTAAATGCAACCAAAGCTAACATGCTAGCCTAGCGCTAGCAGCAGAAATGGCTCCTGGTCTTCAGTCAAAGACTAAAGAGAAATCCTCCAACCGCTAAAATCTGACGCCTCCGTCTTGTTTCCCATTGAAAGCAGGAAGTTGCTCTCAGTGTCTTCAGAGGTTTTGTGTCGTTTCCTTCACTGGTTCTTGGTGCAGCGCCCCCACAGGCCAGGAGGGGAACAGGTTGCTCAAAGGGTTTGGTTGGTTTTTTTCATTCCCAAACAAACCGATTGGCCTAGTCAAAGTAAAATGAAACCTATGTTGAGCTGAATATAAGTACACAACGTCTGAATTTCTAATGTTTAAATGTATGTATCCTTTCCTTTCCACCTCACATTTCTACTCCACGTTGTGTTGGTCTATTGCATAAAAAGCCCAGCATGCCTTGCTGGCTGGGCGGGGCGGGTGTGGCATGACATGAGAGAAATGTTTGGATTTGGGGGTAAAGAAGGACCAACTGTGAAGGTCAGGAAACACACTGTTTGGAGGAAACAGTTTTCTGTTTCCAGAGATGTTTGCGGCGGTGCGGTACTCACAATGCCCCGGGATGATGATGGCTCCCTGAGCAAACAGGAAGTACAGAGGGAGGAGGAGAAGGAGGGGGAGGACAGAGGGACAACGCCCCCTACAGCCCATCCACAGACGCTGAGGCGCGCACATCTCTTAATGTCCCATCAAAGGTGACAGAAAACACCCACACACTCACAACGGGACAACACACACCCTCCCAGGTTAGGCACACACTCTCCAGGGAGACACGCTTAATTCAGTCTGTGCTGGTTTGCTTTGGTGACTGAAGCTGCTTCCCGCTTTCCACAATCCCTCCGTCTGCAGCCAACTGAGGAGGAGGAGGAAGAGGAGGAGGAAGAGGGTTGACCGAGAGAACAAAGAAGGATGAGAGGGGAAGAGGCCGGGACACATGGGACAGGAAACACAGATAAAAAGGAAACATCATTAATTTTATCTAACAGGACAAACAAGACATTCAAATTAACAATCACAGCTCATGAAAAATTAACGCAGAACAAGAAATCTGAATATTTAAAGAGACTTTCTCTTCAAATCATGGATGGAAACATGACGGCTGAAAAGGACTGGAGGGATTTTGTGTTAAAAAGATAAAGCAGTTTAGTCATCAAGATAACGTCCAGATCAGAGCAGCAGAAATATGATGCAGTTTTTCATCAGACAGATGTTTAATAATCAGAGGGAGAAAATGAAACCTGGACTGAAAGTGGTCCGAGTAGGAAGCTCTGAGGAACCCCACAAGTTGCTTCCTGAGTTTCCTGTAAATTCCAGGAAATTGAAGTTGTATCAACAACTAAACATGAATCTAATTATGAGTTTGAAATTCATAACTGTAAGAATAATTGGCAAACGTCTGAGAATAAAAGTCATTAAGAGATTCAAAGTTATGAGATAAAAAACTGTTTATACAAGAAGTACCAGTTTGTATTAACGTTTAGAAAAAGGAGTTTCGTCATTTTTACAGAGGCCATCTTGCTTTAGATCAGGACATTTCGTGAAAAATTGGTCGCCTTCCCCAGATTTATTGAGATGTGATGTCACAGGAAGTGAACCGCAGCTTTCAGGTTCAGAGTGTTTCTGCTTCAGTTTTACACCTGGAGGTCCTGAAATATGAAGATGAAAGGTCAGAGGTCGTTATTGGACGTGTCGTATCGTATCAGTCTGTAAGTGCTCTTGGCTCAGGACTTCTGAGACACACATGGTGTTGGAGGCGGAGGCAGCTGGCCTGTGGACCCCCTGGGGGCTAATTATTATGCAACCTGTGCCCAGCACACATCAGTCTCTCCAACACACATCCATCTTCAGGACGACTGTAATTGATGCCCGGCCCAGTCGTTAGAGGACATACTTCATGTTTTCTGAAGGGTTGCAGTAGGAGGTTGTAGCAGCTGCTAACTGTGGAGAAACCTTGATGTTAGCTTAGAGCTAACTGGGCTAACTAAGCAGCAGATCACTGTGATGCTTAAACAGCTCCAGCTTTCTTCATCGAGTGTTTCCGACCGTTCCAGTGGATCTGAGAGGCTTTAGTCGGCGGAGCAGATGGGTCCAATCAGACGCTACTCCAGAGGAGGAAGAGGGCAAGAAGGGAGGCGGTGGGGGCAATCTAATCAGGGACCAGGGGGCAGAACGGGGTGCAGGTGCAACCCAGCAAGAAATTAACTCACTGATAGATTCACTTCTGCAGGAATAAAATCAGTAAAGGTGGACGGAGAGGCGAGGGGAAGGTGAGAAGGAAGAAAGATGAGGGTAATTATCAGACATACGAGACAAAAAATAAAGAGGTATCCCTCCCTTCCCCCCGTTTGACTGTCCATGTGGTCTAAATTCAACTGATTTCATTATTCATGAGCCTCTCACACACTCACACTCACACACACACACACACACACACACACACACACACACACACACACACACACACACACACACACACACACACACACACACACACACACGCTCGCAAAGCAGGCGTAAGTGGTTGGTTATTTCCTGGTGAGTCCTGATGACGAACAACCAAAACTGACTGAATCAGAAACGATTTGTAAGTTTTATTTTGGTTCATTTGCATTTCAGCAACATGGCTGTTCAAAGTGCTTTACATCTTAAAAAGACAAGAATAGAAAACAATGAAAACATTATCCAGTCACCAGTTTGAGAACAAACATTACAATTTATCAAGTGACATCATCAAACTCATCAATATGTTCCGGCTATTATTAATCAAAATGATTGATTTAAACAGGTGAGTTTTTAGCCTTGATTCAAATGAACTCATGGTTTTGGCCGTTTTGCAGTTTTATGGAAGTTTATTCCACTTTAACTTCATGAATCTGAAGTTTCAGCTTCTACGTACCACATATCTGGAGCAAACTTGGAAACACCTGATAGGAAGGTTCATCGGTCTGTGAAAGTTTAATCGTTTCGTTTAGTCGTTTCAAAGTCCTGCTGCTGTTAATTTGATGCTGTTGCGTTAAAAGACAAACACAGACGCTGCATTCAGCTTCTATGCACCACATATCTGGAATAAACAGCCGAATTACTGAGCTCCTTTAAATCTAGTCTAAAAACTCACCTGTTCAGAGTTTATTTTGATTATTAATTAAAAAAACAGTTTATACAAGAATAAACATATTGGATGTTTATTGATGATTTTGCTGATGTCGCTCAGGCTGCATGATGCTGTTTAGACAGTTTTTAAGATTTAACGCACTTTGAACTGCTGAAATGTGCTATAAATATAAACTCGATTGATTGATTAGTGAACTAGCTGGATTTATAGAATAAGCTGAGCTCTGAACATGGTCCGTTATTGCAGAATTAACTCGTTAAATCCTGAAAGATAAACCAGTGTAGCAGTAGAACTGAGGTTTCTTCCAGCCTGTGAAGTTAGCATTTCCTCTGGCAGCGGTCCAAACAAATCAAGAGATTTCCGGCAGCGGTGAGAGCTCTGATCAGAAAGGGGAGCGCTGCCGTTAGCGGGCGTGGCCGCCAGTCGCTTCTGGCTTGTGAAAACTCTTCGTCACAAGCTGCAATCAGCAAGAAGATATTCTGGAGTCTTCCTCAGAACGTCACCGTGATTAGATCATTTAGTGGTGGGATGACATGACGTATTAGAGCCAGACTAAGGTTTTCTGTTTTATTTATTACGAGAATAATATTAGCAGGATAGATACATAATATTACCAGGACTATGAGAAAAGAAGACGTTTGTCAGTGTGTGTGATTCTTTCTACAGAACTCTTTCTATCAAAGTCCTGCTGCTGGTTTGATGCTGTTGTGTTGAAAATGAGGCTCAACGAGCAGAGAAGCAGCATTCAGCTTCTGAGCTCCATTAATCTGTAACAAACTTCCAGAAAACTGAGAAACAGCTGAAACACAGAGCTCCTTTAATCGCAGCTGTTTATATTTTGAACCTCGATAAATGCAACATTGATCAACATATTTGATGTGAATCGATGTTTTTGCTCATGACACCTGATATAATATGTTGGTTCTCAAACTGGTCACTGATGTTTTGGTGACATTTGGGTGTTTTTATAGTTTTATGATGTGAAACACTTTGAACTGCCAAGCTGCTGAAATGTGATATACAAATAAACCTTTTGTTTATCCTGAAATCTAAAAATAAATACTATTTATTTTGGTTTTGCCATAGAAATGTTTTATATAGTGTATGTTTATAAAACTAGGGATAAGAAGGTTTTCTACTTCTAGAAAATTTAAATTTGTTGCAAAGGCTGAAAAGGTTTCTGACCTTTGAACCCAGACGTTTATCTAAAGAACGCACCTTTATTGGGTTCTGTTGTTTCAGTAATTTCTTCATAAACATCCATCCATGAATGTTTGTCTTGCTGTCAGTCGTGTGCAGCGTTGATGGGCTTATCTCCTGCACACAGTCACACCTGGGGCGATTTACAGGCTTTCAGTAGGAAAACCTGAACCATGCATGCATGACGGGAACATGCAAACCCCCAGCATAAAATCCCACTGAGGATCTTCCTACTTTGAGCAAACGTCACCCAACATGCAGCCGACTGTTTATTCTGCTCATTATCTCTGTCACCCACCCAGGGTTCTTGGAATCACCAAGAACCCTGGGTGGGCGCTTTAGGATCAAATATGGCCGCCGCGAAGTGGCAGATAAACTATTTATTTGAACTTCAGACTGCGTGTATCTCTTTAAAACACAGTTGGTTCACAGTTTTCTCTGATTAAGGATAGTTGAATTTTTGTGAAAATATGAGAACAGATTAACACATTTAAATCCTGATGAATAAAACGGTGGGGGGTGTCAGTATGTGGGTGTTTTTTATGTTTTGTTGGCTGTGGATCAGAGGTGGAGGGGCTGAGTTTCAGCTAATTGATCTTCAACCTGCCAGACGTCAAAGTGTCCTTGGGTAAAACCCCCATACTGCCCTCGATATGCTAATTGCTGTGCAACGGGGTGTGCATTGTGTGAGTCTGTGTGCAAATGGGTTAATAATAGAGCGCCCGATAACGGCTCAATCTGTCTGCAGAAACAGGAAATAAGACGAGTTCATTCATCAAGAACATCTCCAACAGATAAACTCTCTCCTGACAGAAAACGTGATTTCTGATTTCACAATGTGGTCCCCAAAAAAACAAAAAAAGCTTTTCAGAGATGCTCATAAATTTAATGTTTAAATCTTAAATAAAATGTCTTTAAGACAAGCTGAAGCGTGGCTCACTGTTCGCTTGGAGGGTTGACTTCAACCCCCTCCAACTCTTAGGGTGTTTATTTAAAGGTGTATCTGGCCTTAATAATGTGTGCTCTGTTAGACCTGAATGCATCTGTAAGAGAAAATGGTTTAATAGAGAAATTACTGATTGGTGAAGGCCTCTACATCTCTATTTAATAAACAATAATATAGAAAGATAATGGCAGAAGCCAAAAACAAAACGTTAGTCAAAATGTGAAAAATTACAAAATTCTGTAAAATAATGAATATTAATGTTAACTTAGGTTAGTCCATGGTGAATACCAAACATGTTCAGTCTGTTCAGTTCTGCCTATTCTGAGCTGTTTAGGGCCTCCTGTCACTTTAAATACACACCTGGCCACACACCGACGTTACATTTCAGAGGTTTTTGAAATGGCTCATCTTCAAGACACCAACAACCATTAATTTATTGCCAAGAACCAGATGGGTAATTTGTTTAAGTGCTTGGCTGTTTCTAGAAGCCATAGAACCCAAATGGAAGAACAAAAATAGACAAAATGTGGATTTTGCATGAGTTTCCTTTCAAAATGTTCTTCCTGTTTCTCTCTTACGTTGCGTTTATGTGACATTTACAAAATCTGAAATCTAGAATCCACGCATTCATCGCTCAGAACGTTTCCTTTCTCATTCAAATTAGGCATTATAATGAAACACAATTCAAACACTTCTGGGTTACCAGCCCCCTCACATGACCGCACACACACACACACACACACACACACACACCACACACAACACACACACACACCACACACACACACACACACACACACACACACACACACACACACACACATTTCTCGTAGTCACAAAGCCACTTGCCCGTGTGTGTCTGCAATTTCCTGTCCCCAACACGACAAACAAAGCAATTGCAGAGGAATGCATAAATCTGTCATTAGTGAAGGAACGCTGCTGTCTGAACAGCGACCCACTCCGGGTGGGTTCCCGCTCCAGCTGGGGTCCATCACATTTAGCCGAGGGTTTCCAGCAGAGAGGCGCGAACCCTCAGGGCAGAAACAGAGACACGTTAAGCAAAGACTTCACTCCCTTCGTTATTCCGGATTAGTCAAAAACACTAAAGTTACTCCTGATTAGTTAGGAATTAAGGTAAAAGTATAATCTGCTTTCACCTGTTTCTACAACGACATATTTGGGCCACATTAAGAAAAAAAGTAGTAAAATTCTGCCAAAAAACTTAGATTAGTCTCAGAAATTGTCTGGAAAAACAATCTAGAAAATTTCTGAGAATAATCTAAAATCAGAGTTTTTGTGTAAATGTTTTCCATCTATAACGGCCTTAAAACGCCTTCGTATGTCATCATGATGACCTGATGTACGCTGCGGGATTTCTCTGGACTCTGATGCTTCTTGAGGTCTGAAGGACAAACTAAAGAGGAAGTGTGCTTGATCTGCCAGGCAGACTGAGGACCAAAAGCCACCTTTTCCTATTTTCTCATATCATCTGGGTTTGGTGCTGCTAAGGATTTTTAATCTGAAAGCAAGACTTCATCCCTCGGCTCTCCAATGTTCTGCTCTCTTCCTAATATTCTCAGTTTTTCTCCAGCACAGATCAAATCAAACCGCTCACAAAGCTCTCTGCTCCCTTGCAAAAGGCCCTGATTGCAAACGATACCACTGCTGCTCATCAATATTCATAAGCGCACAGGATGTTCGGACAAACAGAGAAATCTGAACGAAGATGAAGACGTCTGTGAAGCTGTTTCAATATTCTTTGATGCAGAAGCTGGAGAAACTTAAACGATGGTTGAACTGATTGATTGATCGATCAGAACAGGTCTGGTTCTCCATCCAGGTTTTATATTAAAGCCAAATCACTACAGAAATTGTACATTCACTGTTAGTTACGGTGCACCGATTTATCGGCCGGCTGATTTATTGGCACCGATTTCCTTAATTTTGGGAAATCAGTGATGGACCGATACTTAATGTGAAGCTGATCTTATCCACCTCAGCAAAGGACTAAAGATCAGCTGCTGTCCTCTGCTCTCCGTTAGAGAGGTTGGGCTGACAGACCAGCTCTGATCTGCATGTTTGCAGTTAACAATAGTCACTCCATTGTCGCCAACTCAGCAACATTTCAGACAAAAAAAAAAAACTAGTATCGGCCAAAATCAGAATCTGCAGGTCAGGACTTTTACCAATCTGTAACCGGCAACCGACCAGAAAACTGCAATCGGTGCACCGTTTATCACCGTTATGTTATTTTTATTTAGACATTAAACACCCCCCACCCCCCTCTGCCTGATGGGACGTTATTTCTTCTTTTATTTAGAAAACCTTTTTCTTTATTTCCTGTGAAGCTTTAGCGTCCTCAATGAGTTGGAGGGGAAAGACGTAAATTTGCTCAGTGAAATACGTCTTGATGTCCCTCCCCATCGCCATGGTAACCTCCAGCACCACACGGCCATGTATCCCTCCCCCTATTCCCCCTCCCTCCCCCAGTCCCTGCCCCAGTCCTCCCATCCCCCTCTCACCACACCTCATCTCCAGAGCCACTCCCAGCATCCATTGACTCACCTCCAAACACACACACACACACACACACACACACACAAACACACACACACCGCACGCACGCACACACACACACCACACACACCACACACACACACACACACACACACACACACTTCTCCGGCCACAGACTTTTAAATCCAATCATACAAAGGAAATCTGTAAGCCTTCCATCTGTAGCAAATCTACAAACAAATGCATTAATTATGAGAATCAGGAGAATTATTGTCCAAATCTAAAAGGTGTTTATTTTGTTTCAGGATCAAACAGACAGTTTACCTTCCAGTGCTAAACCTGACAGTGAGTAGAAACAGGAACATGCAGGCAACAGGAGGAGGTGAAATGGTCTACTTTATGATTTTTATTGTCCTTGAGCCTCATTTTGCTCTATGAACTACTCAACCAATATGAATAAGTTTGGACAATCAGGGAAAATGAAAAATGCCAGGAATTCTTAAAGTGAAGTTCTGTGAAGTTATTCAAGATGTTTTATTGTAAATCTGTCTGAGTTGTAACTTAAAGGGGCAGTGTTGAGTTATGCAGTTATTTTATTGTATAATCCAGTAACTATGTTACCTTCACTTGTTATAGAAGAAATTTGACTTCATAATTCAACACCTTAAAAGTAACTCTGTCTCTTTAAGAAGCTCCTGCTCTTTCTGAAGCTCCGCCTTCAGGGGACGTCACAAATGGCTCCATTAACCCTTTCACATGTTTCTATATCATTTCTCAGCGTTTCACTGAGAATAGCTCCTAGAATGAACTCTGCAGATGTTCTACCAGCTGTTTGCTCCTTCAGACTAGCCAGCACCAATTAGTGGGGACTCGTGAGGGATTAAGTTCTGAGGAGGAGCTGATGGCAGATAAACGGTTCTCCTGAAACGGTGAGTTGTTTCTTCATTAGCACATTTAGCAGCAGTGCACATTTCAATCATTGATTGAAAGCACTAAGCCCTGCCTCCTGGCTCTGATTGGTTGTTTTAAAGCATTTCTTCAGATGGCAGTAGTATCTCAGGGAGATCAATTTTTGTCATAGAGTATCTGTCTTATAACAAACTGTCACAACATGGTGATAGTTTGAACAAACACATTCTTTATAAAGGTTGTACACTGCAGCTTTAAATTTAAATTGTAAACTAACAAGACATATTTTCATTTGTTTCCACTGAAACAGTCAAATTAAATTCAATGGCATCCTCTTTCATAAAACTTTACGGTCCTTGTTGAAATTGAAGCACTTACATGAGGCTGCTGCTGACAAAGCAGCTACTTAGCTTGCAATGCCTTGGCCGGCTCCGTTTAACCTCAGCAGCCAACACAATCTCCACTTAAACACAACATGCTGCTTCTTGCCAACCTCTGTAATGATTCAGGTTTATTTCTGATTCAGGTTTTGATGGCTGGAAGCGTCAGCCTTCAGTTTGCATCAGCTTCAGGTCAAGAGGAGAGGAATCAACAGCAGCTCTCCATAAAGTCACAGACGGACAAACTGACAGACAGTCAGCTCCTGGTTTCTGGAGGAAATGTTGCAACATTGTCAAAAATGTGTGTCTTTCAGTCCAGAATGTGCAGCTCTTTGTGACTCTGTGGAAAACATCACCAAGCTCATCGTTTTCCCAAAACCTAACGCCACTCATTGCAACATGTTCGTGTAAAACAGGAAATAATTGTGCAGCATTTGGCTGGCTGTCAGATGAGTGACTGATGAAACAGTTAGCCAGAGCGCTGACCAACACAGCCGCCTCTGTTTTTGTGGTCACATGATAATAATAAAAAATCAGAGGTCACATATTTTACTCGCAGGATGAGTGTTTCTCTTTGTGCTTCTCTTCAGCGAATCCGTTTAACTCACTAAAGTTAGATTAGCTGCTTCTGACCAGATGAAGGCCTCAAACTCAGATAAGCTGCTTAAAACAGTCTCTAATGTGAGCTAATGTTCACTCCAACAAACCAACACAACACACCCACACCACACACACACACACACACACACACACACACACACACACACACACACACACACACACACACACACACACACACACACACACACACACACACACTCTCTCTCTCAGAGGAAGTGGGTGACTGAAGGAAGAAAAATTAAACAGGGCAAGCCTTAATTTTATTAATACAACAACCTCGTCTTAATGGGCACAAGTGGAACAACACAGAGCACAGAAGAAAGCAGAACAACGGGATGATGGATAAGCAATCCAGAGGATTAATTTAGCTAATCTCATTTAGTCAAGCAGACCTCCATCTCACCCTCATTTCTGATAAAAACCCTTTCAGTCTGCGTCTGAAACACTAAAGACTCACTTTGTAAAGGACAAGAGGCAATTCTTTCCTTTATGTAAAAAAAAAACAGAACCTGGAAGCAGAAACTGAGAAATGATACCAGAAAGTCAGAGAACTATCAGAAAATCTTGTTTTTGAGGGTAATGCTTCCAGTAGTTTTAAAATTATTTAAACATATTAAATAACAGCCTTCAGTGACCAGAAGCGCCAGCAAATAACACCTAAAAACGCTCATGACTTCATATTTTAACAGTTCAAACACTAAATTGGAGAATCCTGCAGAGGCGGACCGCTGCATCCTGGATGCACAACGGAGCGTTAACGCAGATCCTTCCAGACTTTATAACCATCACTTCTTCCAACAGACTTAGGAACTGTTTACACTCCTGCTGGCATCTGCACAGCTTTTTTAAACATTTCTGTCCAAATCTGCACATCTCCTTTTATTGTCACCTATTGTAAATATTTTGTTCACTTTTTATGCACAAATACACATGTACGTTTTGAAACTCTTTCACAAATCTGTTCACGCCTGCAGCTGACGGTGCATCCTTGGTTCCCGGTTCGGCTCTCAACAAAGCAGCAAAGTTTGAAGGAATCCAAACCGAATAAAAGTTCAAACAGCAGGAGGTTCAATAAGAAGCTTCAGTTTTTCAACTTCTACTCTGGCTTTATGTCCATGTTGTATAGATGTAGAGGATAGTCCTGTCAAAATAAACAATAAATCAATTAACATATATATATATGTGGTATAATAAAATAAAAACAAGCTAATAATTTTTATTTAAATAATTTATTGTTTTTCTCCTTCTACCAAAAACTGGATGATAAAACTCTCAACTAGCCTTTTCTTTGAAAGACTCTTTGTTTACAGACTTTATAATTCACTTTATTTACATTTCTGTTGTTTATATATTTTGTCTAAAATGTCTTCCAGTTCCAGTGTTAAAGGTCCATTAGAATACAAAGTTTACTGAGAATATGTGACCATAATATCACTTGAAAATGGTCTCAAAACAACAATGTTAATGTTTATTGCAATAACTTCTGGGACAATTTATTGTCCAGTAAAATTTGTAATTGTGCTAGGTCTTGTTGCAGCTTTAGTTTATTTCCATGTAGCTTTGATAAAAACATTTGAACCGATTTATTAAAGATGTTTACATTTCAGATCCAGTTGAGTCGAGACAGAACCAGTATTGCTCAGTTTGTGGGTATTGGTGGAAACAGAAGTGGAGCTCAGGAATCACCAGAACATTTTACTGGTTCATCTCATAAAGAAGAAATGTACTGTGTTTTCCAGACTATAGAGCGCACCTCACTATAAGCCGCACCTACAAAGTTTTCTTAAAACACTGGAAACATACATGTAAAAGCCACAGGTATCTCCGAAAAAAGGTAGCGGATTATAGTCTGAAAAATTAAAAACATTTTTAAACTAAATCTCAACATGTTATGAATAAAAATAATTAGGGAATAAAAATCTGCTGAAACCAAGATGGCTCCACGACAGAGAGAGCTTGTTTGGGATTACAAAGTAAAAAACTGCTCCATGTTTATTGTAGTTTTGTTCTTTATGAATAAACTCTGCTCAGTAATTGAATTAGTCGCCTGGCAGCAATAGTGAGGTCATTCATCGCCGTCGGTTATGAAACAAACAGAAGGTCTATCAAACATCATCCAATTGGAGAAAACTGGATCATTTTCAAATTTTCTTCAACTGAAGCTTTAAAAGACGTCTTCATATTTCTACTGGCATCCAGCAGATATTCAGCTGTCCTCTTCATTTTGTTTTATTTTATCTTCCTAATTGAAACTCTACCAGGTACCTCGCTGAGTGGTTATGCTTTTATTGCGTGGGACTTTAATAGCGCTCTAATGGAGTATTGACTGGGAAAAAAAAGAAGTCATCTGGAAGACAATAAAGAATATTTTATTTTATTGTATCGCAAATTAAGACCAGAGTATTTAAACATATGGATTACTTTCATTTTGGCTCCCTCTAATGACAAGATTTAAATGGGAAATAAAATGAAATCAGTGAGACTGAAAGTAAACCTTCAAATATAATCACAGAAACTGTCATGTTTAATAAATCAGAATATGCTTTCTGATTGAAAGTTAAAGAACCTAAAAGCAGGTATTAAGAGTCTTCATTTCTCTATTAAAATGTTTTTTCTGAAATAGGAGCATCATATTTTGGCTGCATTCCCACCAGGCCCGTTTAATCCGACTCCAGTCTGTTTGTTTCTGAGTCCGGTTTGGACCAAGCGAACTCTGGTCCTCCAAACCTCGATCTGGGTTTGGCTGAAGTGACTCTGGGTCCGTTTGAATGTGAACGTCAAGTGGACCAGAGAGCTCTTCAAAAGCAGGAAGTGGACTACAGCGCAGGGCATTCTGGGTAAAGCAAACATGCTAGCCTAGCGCTAGCAGCAGAAATGGCTCCTGGTCTTTAGCCAAAGACTAAAGAGAAATCCTCCAACAGGAGAACGCCTCCATCTTGTTTCCATTTGATAAAAAGGAAGTTATGCTCAGTGTCTCCAGAGGTTTTAGTGTCGTTTCCTTCAGTGGTTCTTGGTGCAGCGCCCCACAGGCCAGGAGGGGAACCGGTGGCTCAAAGGGTTTGGCTGGTTAGACTCAGCACATTGTGAAAGTTGATAGCATCTCAGCAGACCCAACGCATGCTGGACATAAGCTGTTTCAACCTTCAGGTTAGCGCTACAGAAGCAAGTTTCCCCCCAGACTGTCGCTCTGATTGACACTAATCTGGAGATACTCAGAGCCCAGATCGATATAACATGTTTGTACTGATTCAACCTCGTCTTCTTTTTTTAAAGAAGAAAAATACTGTAAAAATGTATGGCAACTAACCAACAAATGGCAGCTGAATGAGGAGTTTATCTGCATTTATTTTGCCTTCAGGTCATGTTGGAAAAACAAACCCAACAAATAACTGGAAGCTGCTGTGGCAGGAACATTAATTATTCATCTGAACTCTTCTGGTTTCTGAGTGATTATACGCCCATTTTTATTTATTTTTTTCTCTAATCTAATCCTACATCCTTAGTTACTGGTGTTGCTAGAAGTTTGATGGTATCTATGCCTGAAGGAGACATCGACCTTTTAACCTCTGGTTCGTAATCCTGATTGAGTGCAGCTGCTAGTTTCTGTTTCTGGATGATATTCCAATGTTCCCAAAAACTTCCAAACAGAGCAGCAAGTTTCTGGAATGGCATTCCTAAAGCTCTGACCTCAACCCTTTTAAAAAGTAATGGATTTTTAACCAGGCTCTTTTGCAGGAAACCATTTAATTTGTAAACTCCAACTTAGCCAAGAAAAAAAAAAGGTCAAGCGTTTCTGAGAATTAAGGCAGACATGTTTTGAACTCAGTGATTTAAGTATTGCTGCACCTGACTGTGGAGAAAAGGAGAGACTGAGATAAATCATTTATAAATAAACAAACTTTTGACAGCAGAATATCTAATGTCTTGATTTAACCAAATTCTCGTCCCATTGAAGAGTCAAACCAGATCAGAAACAGATTATTCTTCACAGAAAGTAATCTGGAATAGTTAGAAAGCTACACAAGTATAAATAATTAATCACAAATTCTGCAATAGTGCATTATTTCATTCAATATTAATAAAAACAAGCGCCTGCAGATGATGGACGATGTGAGACTGGAGGAGGAGGAACTCCTCCCTGAAGCTGACAGAGTCCTGTTTCCTCCTGACTACAGGTGACAGCAGAACTCGACTGACCCTGAGAAAAATCCAACGTCTCCCTGACTGCTTTCATTTTTCCAGGCCAGACTGCCACTCCTACCTCGATCCACATGGGGATTTCATAAAGCAGACACACACACTTTGGGTCAAATTTAAATCAATGTACCTTCTGGGTTCTGCAGTCCAGATTAAGGCGTCCAGAACTCGTTTGAGTGTTTCCCAGACCAACTCAGAGACATTTGAGCTTTGCGTACCTGCGGCTGTGTTACGTAAGAGACGGTTAAGCCTCCAGCTGAGCTTCGTCCTGACACACAAACACACTGACACCCAGACACACGCAGCGGCCTGCGAAGCCTTTGTTTTACCTCTGCAGGTGTTTCCCCGTCTTCCCGTCTTTTATCCCTCTGTTTTATCCCTTCGGTTTCTCCTCCTCACATTCCTGTCTCCATCTCCGCTTCTCCTTTATCTCAGCATCTTTTCACTTCAGTCTCCTGGCTCGTTCCCTTTCTCCACTCTTTTCTTCTTGCTTTGAATCTGCAGTGGATCATAAAACACACCCTTCAGAGCTCCGTCTCCAAACCCCCGTTGCTCTGCTCCTGGCTCTGATTGGCTCATCCGCACCGATGACATCAGCCTCCTCCATCGCAGCCTCCCTCTCCTCTCCATCTATTCCCTCGGTACTTCGCGCCCCTCCTTTCTTCTTTACATCCATCTCTCTTGGTCCCATATCCTGCTTTTCATTTTTACTGGTGGTGAACTGGTTAGATTGTTAGAACACCACTGGGGAAAACAAAAAACACGCCTCTCTGTTGTTCCTTCAAAACGCTGCTGCATCACGTCTCTGTATGTAGGGATAGAAATTATTTCAGTAATCAGTAGATTCAGATTTACCTTTAAGTATCAACTGATTTTATAACAAAATTTAAAGTTTTATTGTCACAGTAAAAATTGTTATTATTATCTACAAACTATAATATTATTGTTTTGAAACCATTTTCAAATAATATAATGTAATGGCATAATGACAATGCAAGAACACATTCTCAGAGATCAATAAACTTTAATTTCTGATAAATATTTAACACTGGAACTGGGAAAACATTTTAAATATCTTCAATAAATAAACAAAACTACAGAAACAACAAATAAAATGAATTATGAAGTAAACAAAATATTCCTTTCCAGAAGGACTGGTTGACTTTTATCATCCATATTTTGATAGAAAGAAAAATGATAAATCATGCAAATGGAAATTATTGAGCTCGTTTTAATTCATCAGGCAATCATTTGATTTATTGTGAAAGGCCTAGCATTATATTTATGTTAAAAAACATTCATGAAAGATGCTTTTTACATTTTCCAACTCTAGGCACTTTAACTAGTAATTTCACATTCATTTTTAATGAATAAATGGAGTAAATTGTATTTTTTGTGATATGGATTTTTTTGTATCAATTATAATGTTATTTTTTATGCATATACTTTCACTAGTTTTACTATATGGAAATATAAAACTGTAAATTTTTTGCTGTTTGTTTTATTACATCTTCAGCCATATTTAATGTTTAAACTGTTCTGGGACAGTGAGATTCTGAAGAGATTTTCACACAATCACTAATCAGGTTTTCAGATTTATTTATTTTTTTATTGATTTATGATTTTATTATTTGACTACCAAATGTTTTGCTTAAGACTAATCCTGTAAAATCTTTGGAAATGTTTTGATAATTTAATCCAGTTTAATTTCTGAATGTTAATAAATTAAATAAAGTTATTTTGTCTTCTGTCATCAGCTTGTTTCTCACTGCTGCATTTTTCTGTTGAACCACTAAACTTTAATCTGTTCCCACTATTACTCTGACACATTTTCTACATCCAGTCTTTTAATTTGAAGGCAAATTAAAAGACTTAGGTGACCACTAGAAGGCGCTGCCACTCGCAGTTTTAACACGATGACTGCATATAGTTGAATTTCTTTGTTTTAGTGGTGCTGTGGGCTTCGTTCACCCTTTCTCCCATAGAAAAGATGAGTATCGCCATACATCCATCGGCCGGTACTTAATGAAGTCCATCTTCCAGTCAGTCACCAATTCTTCATAAATCTAACAGAGGAACCATGGTTTATCTGGCAGCAACTGCGTTTGCACCAATAAGAAAATCCAGACATTTTCTTTGTATGTTTTGATATTTAGTATTTAGGAATTGTTTTTCTTTTTTTAAAGGGATTATAGCAAAGTCCTGTAATGCCTCTCAACCTATGAGAGGGAATAGACAATGGATGGGTAATTGCTTGTGTGCATTTATAAATTAATAAAAACCACAGCATCACAGTCATGAAATAAATTAGTCTCATATCCAGTTTGTGCTGTTGGTTGTTCAAGAATTTTTGAAATTTGAGAAGAGGATTACCTAAGATATAAAACAACGGATATATGGTGTATTTAAATTATTTTATTTCATATTTTCAGGGTTATTGTCATAATAACAAGTCATAAATGTTTTACACCTGCTGTGGTGAGAGGAACCATATTGTTTGTTTGTTTCATTTCCTGTTTTTATTGCTGCTGTTTCCAGTCATTTTGGCAGCCATTTTCATTCTGGCAGCTTTTTGAAGCCGGGTGCAATATGGCGACCCATTTGTGCCCTTTTTGTCAAACATGTTGGGAGCCCTATGATAATCGTTGTGAATGCCCCCCGCGGTTGGATGTGGCTCGTTTGATAAAGGATGTGGCAACCCCATGTGGTGCCGCTGATCTCACTCTGCTAGAGCATATGTCGGGCTGGAACCGTGTGTCTGAGGAAAAACACTAGGAAACGTTTCTGCAGCAGTAACCAAAAGCAGACAGGAGCGTTTACAGGATAACCCAACATGGTGGGAGGAAAACTATATGAGGCAGTAAAGTCCATCTGGGATTATATCCACAGCAGCAGTAAAAGAGCACTAAAAGAGCAAAAAATCATTTCTTTGTTGTTTAAAAACTATTTCTTTTTAAAGTGGAGCTATTTTACATCAAATATTTGGGGAATCAAACAAATTTACACAAAAATAGAATTTGCAAATAAACTTAAAAACAGCACACTTAGCAACGAGTTTAGATGGTTTATTTGCAAAAAAAAAGAGGTTTAGTTAGTCTTTAAATGGTGCTGGATTTTTAAGGAAATTGGTAGAAATGTGGGTTGAGCCCATTAAAAACACAAAGCGATAAGATTCTGCATCAATTCCAAGTTACAGAGCACTCAAACGCCAACCAAGAAACACATTTTACACATTCAGAAAAAGATTTATGGCACACACTGAACACCATACATGTCAAAACAAAATGGGAAATATCACTAAAACTTCCATGGGAACAACAAAGACAGGTCTGTATTAACTATCACAATCCAATCAACCACAAATTCTGCAAAAAACTAATTAATAATGGGATATCTCTACATGTTTAAAGTATAAATAAAAATTATAAAATTTACTTATTTTGCCATTTGCTCAAGTGGCTTTTTCAGGACGAAAAAACAGTTTTATAGCCATTAATTTAGTTATTATCTGAAGTGTTAAAATAAACTTATGCTAACGACTATGATGTTTCTAATTAAAATAATAAAGCCATAATATTGTAAAGTCATGCTATTAGTACAATAAAGAGTCGTTTTAATGAGAGCAATGCTTAAATAAATAAGCGCTGACGTGACCAGACCTGTAAAAATTACTAATAACTACTTCATTCTCCTAATTTACAACCTTATTCTGGTGATCTTATCATTGAGTTCTCATGTTTTATCCTGTCCTTTCTATTATCAATAGTAAGAAACATTAGCCTGATGCTAACACGCCGCCATTAAAACGATGCCATCGTATTTTATTAACTCACCGTCTCCTGCCGTTAACTTTCAGCTCCTCCGTCATGACGGCGTGTCTTGAACAGTAAAAAACGACTTTCTTTGCATTCCGGTGTCTTACCAACCTGATATCTGTCCATTATTACCTGCAGCTAGGCTAACAAATGGAGGGGTAAGCTAGCACAGCTAGCGAGTGGCTAACCAACGGACGTTTAATGGCGGATCATTTTGCGCCGGCCGAACATCGTCGGCAAACGTTCAGCGCTGGCCGTGGCGTTGCAGTCTGTTTTGATGAGTTTATACAGTTTTCATATTTTAATCCTCTTCTTTGCTACCTGATGTAATATTAAACGTCCTTTCTGTCTTTATCGCTGGGTTGTTCAGTCAGGTTCAGGAGAAATTGCTGGTGTTGGACCATCTGTAACGTTTAAACTGCTGCCATTATGGCTTTTCAAGAGAAGAAAGCAGGTTATTGCCATATCTTCTGCTTTGCAAATCGAGTTTGTTTCGAAGCAGCTTTCTGCTCCATTATCTCCTCCAGATCAAGTGGGTGGTTTTTCTCCTCCATGCATTTCCTCCATCCTTCTTCACTAAAGCTTTAATTGAGTTAACCTCAGTGTGTGCAGGAGAGAGGATGGTCAAAACGTAACAATCAATACAATAGATGCTGATCATGGTTTGTGTCCCTGTCTCATGTCTGCCTTTGTCTAGGACATGTCATCAATACACTGAGACGTCTGGAGGGATGCTGCTTACTAGAAACGTGACTCATTCTTCTAGACTGGAACACAAAATATGCAGAAACACGCACACACGCACACGCACGCACACACACACACACACACACACACACTCACTCACTCTGATAACTTGTCATCAATGACAACCTGTCATAAATCCGCCTCTTCAATGTCAAATTATAAGGACAGCAAAGAAGAAACGGAGGATAAATATTTTAACAAAAATGTCTTGCATGTTTTTTATTTTTGGTTCACAATAATTTGGTTTTGGTGATTTTAGGTTTCTATGTTGGGCTTATAAAATTTCGTCTCACGCATTCTTTTTTTTTTTAATTATCCCACTATTAAACCTTAGATTTAAACGACTGCAGTTTAAACCAGGGATCCTCAAAGCCCCAAACAGCATTGGCTTCTGGCAGCGACAAAATAAGTAAAGAATTATACTTTGGAATGTGTTTTATTTGATATTCCTTATTTATTTCCTTCATTTGGTATAAATACTGTGTCATACATACTGATTTTAGATGGCCATAAGATCTGTTGCATAAAACTTTATTATCAGAAGACATTTTATGATTTAATAACCGAATTATGAATATGTAATATTTTATATCAATCACATCAAAGTTGATATATCACCCCAGTTTTATGTGTTTTTGCAGCAGAGCTCAATTCTTTTGGTATTTTTTCCTGTCAGAAACGTTTCCATTTGCTTTCAGGAGCAAAACAACTTGATGAATTTCAGCCAATCAGAAACATTTAAATACATTATTTAACTTATATATGTTTGAATTGAAAAACATAAAGCAAAAATTAAGAATAAAAATTTTTTACATTTTTGAATATTTTTCTCATTGTCTCTCTAACTTTGAGGCCCCTCTGGCGCCCCTTGGTGGTTCTCCAGGGGATTGCAGCCCCAACATTGACGTAAACTATAATTATTTAATTAAATTAAATTCTCATTTTCCTCTGCAGCCTGGTGTTACTCTTCTGTTTACCTCCAGTAGCCATCTTGCTGCTGTTGGGAGACAAATGTTGATAAAGTGGAATATTTTTGTATCTTTTGGGAATGTTTGTTAATGTGATTTCTTGATTGTATGTTTATAATGTCTTTTTGTTGTTTGGGTCTTCCTGTCTTGGGACTACAGATGGAAATTAGCAACTATGCTATAATCTGGCTCATTTACAGTCTGTACAGAAGTATTGATTGTTCATTAATGTGCACTGTCCCTAATAAATTAAAATTAAATTTTGATGGTTTCTGTCGCAGAAGGAAAACAAACCGTCATGCTTCTGCTCAGCTAGTAAAATGTCTATAAGTCTAAGTAAAATACTACCCACCGGGTTTATTGAATGTTTTATAATTTCACAATATTTGAAGTTAAATTGAAGATGCCAGGGAAATTACCAAAGCGCTATTTGTGTGTTAACCACCAGAGGGCGCTCTGATCTAGAATATAATACTTTTCTCTGTTCTGTAGAGTAATTTAACTTCCTGATAAGAACTGCTCGGAATTTATACGTGTTTAAGATTCATAGCAGAAGTAAAACTGTCTGAAAAATGAAACATTTGGTTTGTTTCTGGTTTTGTTGCCCTGGTAAGGTGAGGACTTGACCTTCCTGTCTGCACGGTTAGGAGGATTTGGTTGTAGATTCATAATAAAGAGACAAAAGAAGAAATGAAAACAAATGTGCAGTAGAGATCAGAGAAAATCTCATTTTAAAGTGAGAAATCAATTATTCTGACAATCATTCAATCAAACAGAACTAATTTGCCACATTCTGCAGATTTTTCATGTGACTACATAAAAGCCTTGGTAGGGATTATCTGGACCGTTAGACGGAGAGCAGGTCAGAGGTCTGTGACCGGCCTCACACAACACTAGTGTGTCTGATTGTGTCTCTGTGTTGTGATGGATGTATGCTGGGAAAATAAATAGTAAAATAATTCAGCTGGAGATGAAAAGGGTTTCTGGGAAAATCTTTTAGAGTATCTTCAAAATCAGCTTTATGTTGTGACTCTAACCTGCTAGTTAGCTCTGATGCTGATTAACATTCAGAGCCTGATATCAGCTGGAAAAGGTCCAGTCAAGAAGAGACTGGTCATTTTATTCTGGAGCTGGCAGCAGTTTCTAAAAGTGGATTCAGTTGAAGGTACTGAAGGGTCGGCTTGATGGGCAGCAGGAGGAAACGTTCCCAGTTCCTTGCTGCCTCTTGATGAGTGGAAATGAGCACAACGTGTCAGTATCTGCAGCTGAAGAGCTAATGACAGCATTTCTCTCAAAAAGACTGGAGAGGATCTCTGCAAGACTCGGTGAATGACTCAACGTTCAGACTCAACATTCAGACTCTCCAAAATACTTCAGTACCGAACCCACAGGGGGCAGTGTAGCGCAAAGGTGAAACCAATCAGAATCCTTCAGAACAACAACTTCCTGTTAGGAATCCAACATGGCGCCAGGAGGGTCACTAACAGGTCGCCCTGCTTTTAAATGGCCTATTATAACCAGAGATGATACGTGGAAACAACGTGAATGTTTATTCAACATTTCGTGCAAAAAATATAAATAATTTATCGTGACAGGCCTACCATAAGCTTTTATAATTTTACATTTTAAGGCTATTTCAAAGTCTTATTTTAAAGTATTAAAATTTCACCCTTTGTGAAAAATATCAGGTGTTTTGGTTTAAGGCCCTATTCCTGTCAGTGACATCAATTTCTAACTTTTATACTGCAAAAAAACTAAATATCACTCAGTATTTTAGTTTCTTGTGTAAATATCTTAATACACTTGAAATAAGAGAAAACTAACCTACCAGCAACTTCTCACCAAAATACAGGAGTTTGTCTTAAGTTAATAATTTCTTAATGTTGATTAGAAAATACTAGTTCCACTAGATGAAAACATGAGGAAATATGTAATTATAAGTGAAATAATCTAACAAAGGAAAAAGTCGTTTTTCATCAATATTAAGGAATTGTTGACTTAAAACAAGCTCATATTTCTTGAGGAATGTTATTTCTAAGTTAGTTTTGTCTTATTTCGGGAGCACTAAGATATTTGCACTGGAAAGTGGACAAAAGATACTGAGACTAAGATTGTGTAAACAAGTTTCAGTTCATTTTCTGAACTGAAAATGAACTTTGTATGGAATGTAACTTTGTATGGAATAAACATAGTAAGTGCAAATAGTGTAAACAGAAAAACATGATGTAATAGTCCCAGTTATAACGGCGTGCAGTGGAAAAACTTCCCGCACTGCTTTACATGTACATTTGCTTGAACACGATGCATTTTGTTGTGTTTTCAATGTCATTAAAACCTCTTTAGAAAGCTCCCTCTCCCACTGCTGGGCTCCCGCTGCTTCCTGACACTTATTGATGTTGTTGCCTGGAGGGGCCGTGACTCCCACAGTCACTACTGCAGTCACGGCGTGGGAACACATTACAGCCTCGCATCAGCACGAACAAGCTGCTCTCCCAGTTCCACCACTCCACCGCTTCAGCTGATCAGACAGCAGGCTTTGTTACCGACGTACATTAATCTGCATCAGGGGAGCATTGAATCATAACACAGGATCAAATGGGGAAACATTCAAAGCAAATTACTCCTGATCTGTTTTAGAGATTGTTCTGATGTGCTGCCTGTGCACAGAATCAGTGAGATAATTCATCTCAAACAAATACATCATAACATTTCACAGGATCTGATAAAATTTTAAGCTATCTAAATCAAGGCACCCAAGAAAAAACATATTAAAAGCACTAATGTAACAGGCCTCTACTGATTTTATTCCAAGCAGATAGTAAAATTATAGCATGAAGTGATTACATGGAAAGGAAGCTCGTTTTGAAGTTAAACTGCTCCGATTTGGAAAATAGCGTCCAATTTAAAATAACCAGTTTCACGAGTCTGCAAAACCAGGGTTGTCCAAAGTCTGGTCTGGGGGCCAATTATGCTTCTGTGCAATTATGAACTGCAACCCATAACTGCAATTATGAAAATCTAGCCTGTCCATCAGTGCACATGCAAACTTTTTATTTTTAATTAAATGCTTACCCTGATTAAAGATAATGTCTTATGTTGTAATTTTCTCACAATAGAAAATTAAAAATTTAACACAAAGGAATTTGAAAACTAAAAATTTGTTTTAATACAGAAAATCAGATTTTTTTTTTAAAGCTTTGGATTTTTTTTTTTTTACAAAAAAACTTTACTGCTTGATTTTAATCTTTCTATTATTATTTAATTGCTATTCATCTGTCAATTTTGGCCCACATGACAATAAGTTTGGACACTTCTGCTCTAAACTAATATTTCCAAATACTGTCAGTATATGAGACAATATCAGTCGTGATATCTTCCTATTTTCTTGTTTTTCCTCCTCAGC
The DNA here is from genome assembly GCF_027474105.1 of Poeciliopsis prolifica. Classification (NCBI taxonomy): domain Eukaryota; kingdom Metazoa; phylum Chordata; class Actinopteri; order Cyprinodontiformes; family Poeciliidae; genus Poeciliopsis; species Poeciliopsis prolifica. Next base: position 400,586 of record NW_026562537.1, read on the forward strand.
TGGAATCTGCTAATAGCTCATTTTTAGCGTTTTTACTAACTTTTAGCCATGTTTTGTAAACTTTCAGTTGACTAAAGTTTGACATCTGTGTTGAGGTTTTGGTTATTGGCTGTTGAGTTTCCAAGCATTTAGATGTTCCTATTAATGCTTTTATTTTGAAGGCTGTAACTCCTGCCCTTGTTACCAATAAGCTGATTTCAAGCAGGAATAAGATAAAAACTGACAGTAGAGAACAAGACAGACTGGAGGCTTTATAGCGCAGAGATTATAATGTTGAAGTTAAATTGGTGCTCCAGGGCAAATATAATTTGAATTGAAGTTAGCACGTTAGCATTAGCTCCTGATAAACACCATGTTGATGTATCAGCTTAGCAATAAAGCATCTTTTTAGGCTCACCACTGAATATTTCACATAAGTGTTGACATAAACATTCACCTCTGCAGTTTGTGTGGATGTGTCTCAGGCTGCTCAGCTGTTTCATTCTTCTTGCTGTTCCCGCTGTCATGTTGGGCTTTGACTAGGCCACTCCAAAACATCCACCTTGTGTTCTTCAATCCAGTGTAGCTCCATCTGTTCAGCGCACAAAGCATCCAGCGTTGTCTTGTCGGAAAGCAGATTCATGATTTAGAATGGCCTAGTAAAAGTCCAGACTGGATCCAACTGAGAATCTTTGGAAAGACATGATCGAGTCTCACTGTATTTAACCTATTTGGAAACAAAAATGGGTAAAAAGTTCAGTCTCTGGATGTGGAAACTAGAAGAATAAAAGTGATCCTTACATGAAATAAAATAAACTAAATATCATACATGTGTACCTGAGTTCTGGTTTACTACCAACATAAACCAGATTCATGGAAATAATAATTTATCGACCTGCTTTCAGGAGCTTTGTCCTTGATCCTCACATTCTGCTTACAAATTAACCAACTTATTGCTGCTGTAACGCCGCTAAGCAAACATTTAGAGTTTAAAATAACAGTTTATTGACCGAGAAGAAGAGAGGAAAGGAAAGTGAGTAATTGAGCCTAATCACTGCAGAGCTGCAGCCAGCATGCTGTCCGCCCTTGTGACAGTTTCATTATCAGGGCTGGTATGCAACACAAGAGTCGTTTCCCCTAATGATGCCCCTGCCTTCCACACCTCAGGACAAGTGAGTGTGGCTGACATGACTGTGGCGAGGCAGCCACACAGCGGCCAGACCATTGGTCGGGTGTGGCAGCCAATCACAGGGAAGAGCTGAACTCCTGAAACTTGAAAGAAATTTTACTTCATAATGTTTTTTTTTTTTTTGTTTGATTTACTGTTGGGTTGCAGTTTTATTCAACCTTCTAGCTTCTTCTTCCCAGTGGGAGAAAACCCAGAGGAGGAACCAAACTTGCTGAAGGGAATGTTTCTCCTTCTCTGGTTTGGGTACAGCTTTGCAGTGGCGCAGTCAGAAAACTGTTCTCTCGCTTTAGCATTGAGTAACAGCACTCTCCTTGTTCAGTGCTACCAAAACGTGTTGGTATTCTGAGTGTGGGTGTCAGGCATGGAGTTGGGTCAGTGGATCTCCGGATC